>NW_022111300.1:16625593-16633936 GCF_000313985.2 Echinops telfairi
AAAAATGAGGACCTAATGTCGGGGGTTTAAGTGGAGAGAAAATGTTTTGAGAATGATGTACAAATGCGCTTTACACCATTGATGTGTGTATGGATTGCAATAACAGTTGTATGAGCCCCTAATAAAATGTTTTAAAAAAAATATTGCTCTCTCCTGAGTTTTCACTTACCTCTGACTTTTCCCTTTTACGGTGTCCTCATTGAACTTCAATTTTCCTACTTGTTCATCAAATGCTTTCAATGTTCTTCCTTAAGGTCATTTACCCTCTACTTACATATTTTTCATTTTGTGAAATTACATCTATATTCATGCCTTCAAGTGCCTTTAAGTGATGTCAATTAATCACTCTTCTGCTGAGATTTGTACTACAATCCTCTGCTGATTACGTCAGATCATGTATACACAGTCTTATAAGTAGGCGATGCTTTTCCATGCTCCACAGGCAAAGATATTTTCAAGGTACATGACTAATGAAAAGCAGAAGCTGTGTCAAGAGAGTATGATCATAAAACACTTAGCCACATACTACTATTTCCCTATCATACAGATAGCACCTTATTTCAATTTATACACTGCCACCGTACCCTTTCCTTTAAGCTACTTCTCGATCCCTTCCGTCCGTTCTTTTCTGACTCACGGGGATTGTAGAGCGCAGGCCAGAACTGCCTTCGGGGGTTTCGGGGTCTGCAACTCTTCACCGGAGGAGAAAGCCTTCGCTTTCTTTCTCCTTTGAAGCGACTGGTGGTTTCTAACGGCTGACTTTGTGGTTAGCAGCCCCACATGTAACTTACTGTGGCACCAGGGCATAGCGGTAGAAAAGCCGTGACTCAGGGGAGAAGGGTGTCAGATGACAAAAGTGAGCAGCTTTTGAAAAACTCCTCTTTACTAGTGTGTGACCCTGTAAACGGCAGCCTGGTGGGTTAAGCATTTGGGCTGCGAACTACAAGGTCGGCAGTTTGAAACCACCAATCATTTCTAAGGAGAAAGAATCTCTGCTCCCTTAAATATTTACAGCCTCGGAGACCCAAAGGGACAGGTGGGCTCTGTCCTGCAGGGTCTCTCTGAACCAGAACTGATTTTTATGGCAGTGAGTTTTGTGTGGTGACCCTGTGGTATATTCTAACAAGAGGCATAACAACCGAAAGTGTGGGGTTTTTTCCTCCAACTGTTTCAACTACTTGCAATCTGACTTTTAAAAAATTATACAGGAACATAACATGAAATGTGGATATCAATGCTGAAAAATATTTATGCAATAATGACACTGCAATTGGAGGACAGAAAATAGAACAGCAGAATTGACCCATATAACCTTTTGCATTTTGAAAAATTTCAATTCCGTCTTTTTATGAGGTCATTTTCCAACACTCATTTTGAATGTAATATGTGTAAATAATGAAAGCCATATGCTAGCAACAAGTGCAGTCACTTCAGTGTAATGGGAAGTAAAGTAGAAACTGCATTCGGTGCTTAGGGGTGTTGCAGCAACATGTCATAAACTGGTTGGCTAATAAGTATAAAGAGGTGCTGTCCTAGAATATGGAGGGTTTCAATCCAAATTCAGACTGTCACCTAGGTCACTTTGTTGCCAGGGACTCTAGCAATAGACTCCTCGAACCTACCAGCTTAGAGTAGCACCAAGAGATTCTTGGTTTACAGATGCATCTTTATGTGGCCGTCCTTCCATCAATCTCTCTGCATCCGTCCTCTTGACAAGTAAAGCACTCAGATGGGATTACAACTCGCTGTACTTCAATATGACTTCCTGTTAACTAAGAGTACTTTAGAGAGACTCTATTCCCAATCACGGTCACAATCACATGGAAAGATGTTAGGGCTTCAACCTATCTTATTGAGAAGACACAATTCAATCCCAAACTGAAACTAATCAGTGCTTGCCCACATTGTTTACATCCAGTTATTCAATGTTTAAGTCATTTTGTTGGGAACTCCATATCCTTTTCTACCAAAAAAGGGATGCACTAAATTGCTGTTAACTTTGCTAATAGTTCATAATTCTTGTGTAGTTCACTGCCAAGACACCATGCTAAAATTCGAATGTGCATGTTTCCCTATCAAGTGGAGAAAGAAAAGTGTAAGATTATTTTGGTCCTCACACTAAACCAAGGCTTCACAGACCTGACAACACTTTAATCAGGACACTAAAACAAATGTAGAACTGTTTTCATTTTTAGTTCCCATATAATTTGCTAGTATTTCAAAGAAACAGAGTGTTACATAATAGCGGTTTTATGTTTATTTTAGCTGTGCACTATTCTTTATGTGGAAGTTCCTTGATACCAATGCATAGTTGCTCTTCATATTAACATCTGGTTGATGGTTGTCTCACTTGGTTTTAAAGTCAGAAATATTATTTTAATTTGCTGAATGAAATTTAGTATCCAAAGAAGCATTTAAATGAATATTTTGAAGCTACATAAGTGAAAATTTCAGATATCTCAATAAAGCCTTGGCATTCAGTGAAGAAAAAGTATAAAAACAGACAAGGAGCCCTGGTCATGTTGGGATAAGCTGTGGCCTGCTAACTGCAAGATTGGCAGTTTGAAATCATCATTTTCTCATGGGAGAAGAATGAGACTCTCTACTCCCACACAGTCCCTCTCAGAAGGCCCACACAGAGGGATGATAAATCCAGTTTGCGGTATAACATTGATAAACCACACAACTATCCTCTAGTTCTTTAATATTTCCTCTCCTTACTATTTTGGTTTTATTAGTTTCCTCATTAATTATGTTAGATTTGCATATGTTCATTTGTATATTTAAGATCGCTCAATACATAAAAGCCAAGATAGATAACCCTTCAGAAACAGTAACAGGAATAATGGTTCCCGCAGGACACAGGAAGAACGTGGGGGAACGCAGGAAAAGGGAGATGACAGCATGGATGACTACATAACCCCATTCGATGGGATGGACAGAGAGCATTGTATGAGAATGGGTATATTGGATTGTGGTATATGGAAAACAAAAGCTCTTGTAGGGAAAACAAAAACATAAATAAGGGTTCCTTGGGGGAAGGATTTGGTGGGGAGGGAGGGAATAAAGGGGAGCTGATATCAAGGAGTTCAAGAAGAAAGAAAATGTTATGAAATTGATTGTAGTAGCAATTGTACAATACAGCTTGATGTGATTGAACTATGGACTGTTATGATCTGTGTAAGAGCTCCCAATAAAATGATTAAAAATTTATTTTTTCAGTCTCAAAAACAGGAGGCAATTCTACCCTTTCTTGTAAGGTTTCTATGAGTTAGAATCAACCTGATGGCAGTGAGTTTTGAGTGTTTTATGCACACACCATATAAATATGTATATTTATATGACTTCATAAAATTTATGCTCATCTGGTTTAATGAATCACTTTTTATTCTTGATTGACAACATCCTCAAAATATTAGTTTTTTGTTTCTTTTCTTCTTCTGGGAAGAGAGCCCATTTATGTAAGATACTTTAGGAAGCTGAACAAATTTCAAGAATATTCCAGTAACATTGACTTTTATTGTGTGATATGGAATGAAATGAAATTCTCTTTATGAGCAACTTTCTTGGGAAGATTCAAAATGGTATTCAACTACAAAAATGCAATTGAAATGTTTGGGTAACAAGACAATTGTATGAATGAGTAATAAAGAATAGAGTTCTTTCATTTTTAATAATTAATAAGCCAGGCATATTTATTTATTTAAAGTACTATATTCCTTTTTAAGAAGAATATAAATTACAGAATATACAGAAAAAATATGGAATTCCTAAAACAAGCTTACAATGATTCAAGTGAAAAACAGTGACTGGACATAAGGAGCTGTATTTGCAGTACTGAATTATCTCCCCACATAAAAAGGGTATTTTCTCATTTATACTTATATTTTAAATCAAATGCACACTCTTTTGCAAAGGAAGTGGCTTTTCATGGAAAAATAAAGAAGATTGACTACTAATTAAGAACTAATAAAAGTTAATAAAATATCTGTAGTAACTGTGACTCCATTATTATATCTTGCTATAAGTCACACATAATTGGAGACTATAGAAAAAGTTATGTCATCTCAATGAAATAATATAAAATATTCAAAACAGACTGATATTATATTTAAAAGGAAATTTCCTGCATCTTCACAAATGATATTTTCTTTAAAATAGAGTCACAAAAAGGTTCATAGTTTACTATTTAGGTCTCTCTCATTAAATTAAACACACAATGCAAAAAAACAAAATAAACACTGTCACTGTGTTAGGCTGGGTTCTCTAGAGAAAATTCTTATCAAGAAAGTGGTTCACACAGTCTAAGATCTGATTCAATTCTGTGGGTCAGATGTTAAGGTGGAGGCTTTCCTGACACATGCAGCTGCTGGCATGAATAAACTAGAAACCAGGGACACCACAGACTGGTGGAGGCAGAGTTAAATGAATCCAAGTTCAGCAGGTCACATTGCAGGCTGGCCATAGCTCCCTGGGTTGGCAGGCAATATGGTGGCCCATTGGCTCAAGTTCAAATATTGGCAAATAGATGAAACAGATTGAGTTAGTTTATTGTGCCAAGCTGGCTGATAAACACATGGGGGGTTAATTGAAGGGAGGTGGGATAAATGGCTCGTTGAGGCTCGCCTTTCTAGTTCTCAGGTCTCTTGCTTTGTGATGGTTGGGCCAGGGTGCAGCTGCCTTAGCCAGTTCCCTGCTTCAACTGGCAAGGCTGACTTCTTGTAAGACATTCCCAAGGAGAAGCCACATGGACCTACCCCGATGTAGCCCTGGGTGCTGGAGCAGCTGGGTAGAGAACCCTGCCAGCGCTGAGATGCTTACACATTCACTTATTCAGCTTTACTCCTATAGTTATAAATCCAGGAAACTCACAAAGGCAGTTCTGCCCTGTACTAGACCAGTTATGAGTGAGAATTGATTTAATGACAGTGAGCTGAGAGCACACACCAATATTCCCATATCTTCTTGGCTGCAGATTCCATTATGGAGTTGATCACACGGAGTTGACCACATGGAGTTGAGCACATGGAGTCGATCACAAGGAGTTGATCACATCATGGGTGAATTCTAAACTAACAAGAATTTCAGCCCAGCTAAGTTGACACGAAACCTAACTATCACCCTCACTATCAAGAGAACGATCAAAATTAAATTTTAGCAGTTGATTGTTTTGGATTTGCATGCAATCCTTCATCTTATAATTGCATAAATTCATCATATAATGTTTCCAAAAATAGGATAAATATTCAAAATGTCATTGAATCTTTCAATTTTATCATTATATAGCATCCATATAATAATTTGTCATAGAAAACTATGGATACATTCATTAAAGGAAAGGAAGACTATTCATTTTGCAAAATGATCAAGTATGACCTTAACACCTCTTAAGAGCTGATATTCTCATAAAGAGGAAAGGGATTGGCAAAAATTTTTTAGAACTTAAAATTTGATTCACTGTGAAAATATCTTTTTAATGTAAAAAGAAGAAAACAAGAGAGTAAACAACAAGATTCTGGCCTTCAGTGTGATTAAATATGTTTTGAAATGCCTAAATGTGAAGAATTTGAGTGAAATTTTTCCTGCATAGGGTAGATGCATTTTATGAAGGCAGTAAGCACAATTTTTACTTATTAATGTCTTTTGATAGGATAAAATCTCTGGTTTCTGGAAACTTCTCCACTTTATGTAATTTTATAAAGCTTCAAAATTAATATTTGATATATGAAAGTGGCTTTTAAAGACAAGTTGTAATTCATGATTAATGTACTCATTTGGGTATAGAATATCCTACTTCAGCAATAATAGCTACACTTCATTTAGAAAAACCATATTGTGTGAAACTATAAATCATAAATGAATATTTGGAGATAGACAGAAAAAATTAAAATATGGATGCACCTAATAGTTGGGTTTCAAAATACATGAAAATAGAATATAATTAGAAAATAAAAATAACAATTATTGTGTGAGACATCAGTATTTCTCTCTCATTATCTGCCAAGATAGAAAAAGTAGATATTGATATTCACTAAATTTTATTTATTTTTCTTTTTCAGGTTCTTCTTTCTTTCTTTTTTAAAATCTTTTTTAGGCTGCTTGTACAACTCTTATCACAATCCATACATACATCCATTGTGTCAAGCACATTTGTATATTTGTTGCCATCATCATTCTCAAAACATTTGCTTTCTGCTTGAGCCCTTGGTATCAGCTCCTCATTTTTCCCCTACTTCCCTCCTCCCCCCTCCCTTGCCCCTCCCCCCTCCCTCATGAACCCTTGATAATTTATAAATTATTATTATTTTATCATATGTCCAACATCTGTCCAACATCTCCTTTCACCCACTTTTCTGTTGTCCATTCCCCAGGGAGGAGGTTATATGTAGATCCTTATAATCAGTTCCTCCATTCTACCCCACACTCCCTCCACCGTCCCGATATTGCCACTCTCAGCACTGGTCCTGAAGGGATCATCTGTCCTGGATTCCTGTGTTTCCAGTTCCTAGCTGTTTCAGTGTACGTCCTCTGGTCTAGCCAGATTTGTAAGAACTGGGATCATGATAGTGAGGGTGGGGGTAGGAATCATTTAGGAACTAGAGGAAAGTTGTATGTTTCATCTTTGCTATTCTGCGCCCTGACTGGCTCATCTCCTCCCCATGACCCTTCTGTAAGATGATGTCCAGTTGCCTACAGATGGGTCTTGTGTCTCCAATCTGCACGCCCCTCTTTCACAATGACTTGATCTTTTGTTCTAGGTTCTTATTTCTTAGTTCAAATCTGGATGATAAGAACATCGCATATTTCTAGGCTAAAGAAGGAAAATCTTGATGGAATTAAGGTTATTGGTATTTTAAAATTACAAATCCTGGAGAAAATTAATTTCAATATCACATCTTTAACTTGTCCCAATGTTTCCAGTCTCACCATCCTCAGCATTTACACTTTTGCCCAAAGTTCAGGCATTTTATTGCTTTTCTTTTACAAAACAGTTATCCTCCCTGAATATATATGCTTTTTGTTTTCCTAATTCTTCTAATATAATGATAGGTATAGATAGAGGTAATTGATTTCCCCTTGGGTGTATATACATTTGCTTTGTGTCAACATTGTTATGGTTCACAGGTGTTTTCATGGGAAATATGTTCTTTAACAAAGCATGATGTCCACAATCACTTCCAAACAGATTTATTTGTAGAGTTTTGCAACTGGACATAAAGACATAATTTTTAAAGATAAATTCAAAGGTTTATTGCTTAAATGTCACAGAGAAATGGATTAAAATAATATATAAATAAGTTTTAAAATTTTTCTACACATTGACATTGGTATCTATTCAAATGATGTTCTAAAATATTAAGTCCTATCAATTGGTCTTTAGGGAGCTTCAATAACATCACATCTTCAGAATATTGTCCTTAAAAAATGCAACTTAAATATAAACACATAGCAATCTTGCTTCCAAGATAAATGGCTCAACAAATTTTGTCATTTTAAAATTAACTATCATATGGTTGCCAGTTTAGGAAAATATAATATTTAAATATCCCCTTGCTTAAAGAAAAAACAAACAAACAAACAAACCAAAATGGTTCACATTTACCAAGCAAGGCTGCATGGTTTTCAATTTAATGTTAAATTATGCACAAACAAAATATTCAGAAAAGTATATATTAGTAAGAAATTCCAGAACATACAAAAGGGGTGTGTGTCACGTTTGAGGCTTTATTTTTATGCACAATCAACTCTTAAATGAATAACCTAAAGAGCTGTTGACTAAAGTTTACAAATTTGAAGACCTAATTATAAGAATACAAGCAACATTTAGTATCATTTAGCAAGTGGAGATTTCCCTTCCTTCAAAATATTAATTTAAAAAAACATGGCTGTAGAACGTTGTGGCATGTAAATGGCAGTTCCATGGGATGGGGAAGATTGGTTACCTTTGTTAAAAAATCAGCACACGTGAGAAAAATGGATTGAAGACTGTGCAAAAAGTTGTTTAACACTGATAAAAATTAAACGCTTTGGATTTATGCACAAGTATGGAAGCTATATTTTAAGTTTTCGTTGTCGTGTTAAACAGACACAATTACCTTTACATTCATGTCACTCATCAATTTATGCAAAAAATGCTAGAAAGAGGTCCATCACAGTCACATGGACACACTTCCGCTCTGTCATGCCAAACTAGCTTGCAAGGTGCTACAAAAATTACATTCAACAGGTAAGATGCAAAAGTAAAAGAAACCCTAGAGTTGGAATCCTGCCAACGGAGGTAGTTTGCTTTATTAATTTTTCAGTTCCTCCTCCTCCTCCTCCTCCTCCTCCTCCTCCTCCTCC
>NW_022111300.1:16634530-16653292 GCF_000313985.2 Echinops telfairi
CTCCTGCTCCTTGTGGTGGACAAGGGAGAGGCTGTCTTCCTTGTTTTCAGCTAAGACAGAAATGCAGTCACTGGGTAGTATGCGATGTGTCAGTGAGCATATCCCACACAATTCCTGGAATTGTTTTGTTTTATGCTTGAGAGAGATTGAGTTTAGGAAAATTTTGCATGTGTTTTGGAAGAGGAACAGTCTTGGTCTGTTTTTGTAGAAAACAGGAATGAGGATTAAGCACTGGCTAGAATTCTGAATGTCACTTATGACCCACCTGCCATAGGGCCCACTTGTACTTTTCCAAGAGACCTTTCTCCAAGTCAGTCTTTTGGAATATTATTGCAAGTGAAGATTTATTTTTTGAAATAATATCTGAATAGGAAAATTTAATGGGATAGAAGAGTGTGAAACTTGCTGCCTGAACAAAGGCAAGAGATTTCTGACAAATGGAATGTTCTTGATTTTTCTTTGCTTGTGAAAGTCCTTTGTTTATCTCTCTTAGCTCACTAAGATACCTCCTATCCGATTTACACAAATGGACTGTTTCATGCAGTCTACTTTAGCATAAAGCAACACTAAACTTTCTCCAGGCTTAGCCCCTTTCTAAAACAGTAACTATAAAGATGAGTATACAATATGCAAATTCCATGCCTAGTAATGCTTGTGATATATAATCCAATTCCCTCCTACTTTAACCATCAAAATTAAAATACTAATTATACAGCATTGCTGATGACCATCAAGTTCTTGTGTCTAAATGTGTGTCTCTTTTAGTTATAGTCAGAAATTCTAGTCCAGAGACAATTCTTTAAAATATGCAATTGGCAGTAGTTTTTAAAGTGCTTATGTCATCAAAATATATGTCCATTAATTTATGTCCAGCAAAACTCCTCTCAGACATTCCAGTGTAAGTTTCCTTAATTACTTGCTCTGTATTTATCTTGTGAATGGGCATTTACCACTATAGAAGCTTCATCCTCTCTGCTATACCCCAGGTAATGCCTGTCTATTACATATCTCTTTAGCAACTTTTCAGTAACACGTTAAAGGGGAAAGTGAAGACCAAAACTAAAGGGAATTGACCATTCTGTAAAATTTGTTCTATTACTTTCTTTGTGGATGTACTAGTACATTATTTAAATAGAAATTACTATTTTAAATATGACATGATTAACTTTTACCAAAATTATGCAGAATTATATGTATATTATATACATATCATACATAAGTTAATTTTCTTACAAAGGTAGTGATGTGCCAATAAAAATAATAATTATTTAACAAAAGTTACTCTGCTAAAGTACAATCTGCCTAGTGATTACTGAAAGTTGTAATAATTGTCCAACCACTTAAGCCTCTCCTACATTACGAACACTGATCATGATGTTTCAGCCAAGGGATTTCACTGAGTGGAATTTTCAACTCAAACAAAGCTCTGCTGATTGTGAATAGGAATAAAATTCTCCCCTAACTAAAACCCTTTTGACATTTTAAAAGAAGAAATGAAATGTGCCTTTTAAAATTAAATGAATTGTCGATTGACCAGTAATTCTTTTGCTGCTTTCTACAGACTGAAATGAAGAATTCTATAAGAGAGAGGAGATGAAAAATAGCATAAAATTGGTGTAGATTCTTTTACTGGATGGAAAAAATGTGTCACAGACAAAGAAAAGAGACTTCAGACTTCAAGTATAATGAAAGTGATTTCTCTGAAGAGACAAACCAGATGGCATTTACAAAAGCAACTAAACTTCGTGAATAGCATGGCGTTTTCTTGGTTCCCTTCTTTTCAAAGAACATCGCACTTGAAAAAGCAAAGGGTCTGAAAGTTGATTATCAGGCCTGTATCCCCGTGGGACCAGCTACCTTTAACTCTTGCTGCTTCAAGTAACTACATTTTATCAATGATTTTCTTTCTGTTTTACTAATAGTGAAAATAATACAGGGGATATTTGGGAAAACTCAATTGTTTTTAATTCCCCCTTTCAAAAACCTTATTTGCAGTCCTCCCGTAGATTCTTCTGATCTTCAGTCGGAAGGGTTGGTTCAGTGGCTGAACATAGGGCTCCACCATAGCAGCTGTTGGGAGGACTCCACAGGGATAGCTGGGCTTCGTTCTGTTGTACACAGGGTCACTATGAGCCAGAATGGATCCTACAACAGCAAACAGCAGCACAACGAAAGTCATTATTTTACCTAACTAAAATGCTAAGCATTAGATAGACAAACAATATATCAATATTGAAGCTAAAATTTTATAGCAGTTTAAACACTCCAATATTTCTAATAAGTAAATTATATTTTTAAAGTTCCACTAGTAATACCCATTGTCAAGCAGGTGATTGAGAAATGTATGCTCTCCCCACAACTTTTAGTAAATAACAAATTTATGTGAATCCATTATATGGGATGATAATAATATTAAGTATTCTTGAAGAACAAATATGTTATTACTTTTAATATAGGTGGCATTGGAATATAGAAGAATTTGTCCAGACATAAGCAAGCTAAGGGTATTAGATAGATTAAATATGTGGAGATCAATAGTTAATTTTACGGATTCCTTTTTCTAACATCTTGCATCAATTTCCTAGGATTGTCCCAATAATGTGATAATATTATCAGAATACCAATGTATGACCTCATAGTTTGGCAGGAAGAAATCACCGTCAACTAGTTTGAGGGCCCATCAAGGCACTGTTGGTCTGAAAGCACGCCTGGGCCTGTGGCTTTGTCTTACTGTGCATAGCCTTTCTCTCCCCTTCTCGGTCTGTTTTTAGTTTATAAGCACACCGCGAAGATTTAATGAGGATCAATTCCATATCAGGAAGGCTTTGTGTTGGTCATGTCTTCAAATACCCTGTTTCCAAACAAATCTAAAGATGAATATAGACAGTAATTTTGAAAAATTTAATTCTTGCATTTTCAAGTATCAACTTTCCAACTGTATCTGTTAATGACATCGATGTCTCCATGTCTTCTAACGAGTGAGTCACCGGAATTCCATTTCTCTGTATTTTCAGATATATTTTTCTTTAATTAATTAATCATATTCATTATATCCATGTCTGCTAAACACAATATATGGATACACTTCAAATGAATGAATATTGACTTTATTCCTATGTATGGATCACACCTTTCTGCTTCTTTACTTTTTAATAATGTTCGTTGAATACAAATAATGTTTCTGGATTCTAATGTTTTTTCATGTTCATTTTTTCTGGTTAAGGTCTAATATTTTTAGAATTTGTATCTCCCTTTTGACCAGGTGTTGATGATTCTGATCGAGTTTTGCTTTCGTTGTTTCTATTTTTCATGCCGACACTTTCGGGTTCGCCCTGTGTCCGCACAGCTGGGTGGGAGCCATTGATTTGGACAGTAGTTATGCTCCAATATCTTGAATCCAGAGACTCCCAGTATCTGCAGAGAGATTTGGGTGGTGTTTGCAGAGCCTATCCCGATGTCAGCAAGGCTGCCGTCGGCCTCAGCTTTGACTGCTGCCTTCGCTCTCTTCAGGTTTTCCTTCTAATGCACGTGCTTTTCAGTTAGCGCAGGAGATGTTTATAAAGCTTATTCGTTCTCCTCTGACTTGGTCTTCACAAGTTTTCATCATTGATTTTGGATGTGTCTGCCATGTACCCTAACTTAGTAAGTTCAGGTGAACAGTTCTGCGTTTGTATTTTGGGTTTTCCCTTTTTGGTTTGTTGTGTTTGCTTCTTACACCATCAAGAAGGAGCGGCTTTCTCTACTCTCCATCAAATACCCAAACTTGATAGCAAAATATTTGTTTTACTGGCTGCCCACACTCTTGCTCAGCTACCAAGGAAACTGAGTGAACAGGAGTTTGAGTACTACCCCATGCAAGAGGACCTCAGACTCCACTGTTCATATTGAACGTGAAGCAATTATTGGTTAATTAATACCTCTCAATTATTATCTAAACTGTGAAGGCCTGAAATATTGCTAGTAGCTATAGAAAATTAAACAACAAAATAAAAATTGAAAAAAAAAAGAATAGGGAATCTTTAGTGGTGTTGAACATATGTTGATTGTGGTTATATAATAAATAGGGGTCACATGGGTGATTTTTTTATTGTATCCTACTAAAAACTCCTTTTAAGTAAGAATAATTTTTATGTAAATTGAACTTCCATAACATTTATTTTTAAATGTTTTGTAGTTATTGTTGAAGTTTTTTGGTAATATACTCTTTATCAGGAAAGAGATGATCTTTCCTACTGTTTCTTTGCAATTGATTTTATCATAAAATTTTTTCCTCAATTTTTCATTCTGATTTTCTCAAAATATTTTAGTCTCTCTCTCTCTCTCTCTCTCTCTATATATATATATATATATATAATAAAAATTTACATTTCATTTCAAATAGTAGAGCTTCAAGAATGGTTTCAAGAAACTCATACAACACCTATTCAGATCATTTGTTGTTGACATTTCCCTACTTTATCATGAGCCATTTGAACATTTTACATTTAAGTAAAATACACCATTGCCCCTTTCCTTTACTGTATATTAAAAGCAAAGGTAATTTCTCACATAATCAAATTGCATGCATCAATTTCAGTGTGTTCATTGCAAATGCGTTTTTGAACTTATTTGCATACAATTGTTCTATATGCTTTTAAAAATGTTTCTTACCTATTGTTATAATCATTTGCTTTTCCTAAGTAATGGATTTTTATTTGTAAATTTACTCTCTCTTTCCTCTTACCTTCTTTGTTTTTTTTTTTTTCTCTCTTCAGCTAATAACTCTACCTATAACATTAATGCTAACAATATAAGTTGGTAGAGTTACTTAGGTAAAGTTTTAGAAAATATTTAGCAAGCCTGAGTATAAGCACATTTTTGGACTTCTAGTATTTTGACAAATATGTGTGTATGCTAAAATATATTTGCAAGGGGGGTTATTACAATAGCATTCATAATAGCTCAAAAATTAGAAATAATGCAAGTTGTCTAATACATTAATCAGCAGGTATAGTCATAGAATGCTATCAGTTAAAGTGAAAAAACTATGTGATCCCAGCGGAAGACTGTCACCCTTTGGAAAAGAAGAACCAATTCCATGAAGAGCAACATGGATGTATCAATTAAATATAATGTTGAGTGAAATAATTTAGATTCCAAATAAAACACGTTGCACGATGCTAACTTAGGAAATACAAAATTAAAATGGTAATTTACTGAGCACAATGGTAATACTGGTAATTTCTTGGTATAGGAAATCATTATTCTTATAGTCATTATATGCAGATTTACCAAATTGAACGCTAAGCTAATGAAATTTTCACTTTTACTTGCATATTGTTATGTCATTGTTGATTACTTCACTAGTTTTATTTGTCTCTTGGTTACTTATTTTTTGATATGATGATTTCATTGTGCACATTTTCTATGTGGAGTCAGTGCTCTACAAATAATTTAGCCATCTAAATAATTTTTGAATGTTACAATAGCTGGTGGGGGTGTGTGTGTGTTAAATTCCATAGAAATCCATGTGCATGGACTCCCTGGTCCTCAGGCTGACTTGGCCTCACTTCCTAATTGAAATGAGATAAAGAGGTGCGTTCATAACTTAAAACTGAAGAATATCTAGCTTCTCTCATGACTGTTGAGAGACTCTCCTGTCTCAGTGTTTTCCTTTTCAAATCACTCCCACAGCATTGTCTCCAATGATGCTCAAAAAGTCTCTGGCTAAATATGATTAAAATTCAAGTTTTCTGACCTCTAGATTTGAAGTTTCCTGACCTTTCTAGTTTGCCACACTACCAGGCCACTTCTTTAATCAGTTTCTGATCTGCAGCCACGAGAAGATGGTGCCACCATCCTAATAAGTCAGATACACTCACTGAGTGTCCCATATTAAAGGACTACATTTGTTTTAAAACCACAAATAAATGACCTAGTTTTGATGAAATTCCTCATATATCTTAATTCAGATGAAATTTGAAATTTAGATGAAATTACTCATATATCTTAATTCATGTTACACTCTGTAGAAAATTAAGATCCTGATCTAATTACCAAATGTTTCTTGATACACTCACTAATTGTGTGGGAAAACTTAAGTGTAACATGAGGAAAGAATGTCGACACTTGACTTCACAATATCCATGTGACAACACACATGGTACTGTTTTAGACAGAAATAATCATCCTTAGTTTAAAAAAATATTGGCAGAAAAATGAAAATATTTCATAGAAATTGTTGCATTTGAAGGGATGTTCTACATGGAAAAGTTGATGTGTTAAAAAAGTGTGTAAAAAATGAAACACGTTGATTTTCAGAATATTAATCTCTATAATATATCCTAGAATCAAAGATATTCAGTTTAAATATATATATTCAGTTTTTTTCTAATAATGAAGAATCTGGTCTTCAACTGAGATGAATTGATTAGTCTCATTAACAGACTCATGTTCTCCTGCTTTCTCAGCGTCCAGAAAGAGTGGCTCTCTAAGCTAGAAACAAAGATTCCATTTACACACTGCATTTCAGAGTGTCCTGACAGGCTCCAATCTTGAAGTGACACTCATGCTCATACTGCTTTGCCAAGTTGCTGTTTTAAAAGCGGTACAAACCTCAAGGTCAGTTTCCCTTAATTATACGCTGTCCCTAGGAAATGTTATTGAACCATGGTTCCCCCCTCCTGAAACTGAAGCTTGCTGAAAAGAAAAGACATCCCTTTTGGGTCAAACTTTGGGATCTGTGATATAATTTCTTACCCTCTATTTATAGCTGGCCTTTGCATTATCTAAGGCAATGAGATAATCAAAATACATAAGTAAATGAACAACAATAATAAAAATCTGGTGCCAATGAGTCAATTCTGACTTGTAACTCCTTTATATTGTCCCTATAAGGATAGCAGGACTGCTTCATTGCATTTCTGAAGCTGTGCGATCTTTCCAGGACTGGACTGATATAGCTTTCTCCCGTGGAGCAGCTGGTTAGTGTGATTGGCCAATCTTACACTCATGACCTTGTGTTTAACCACTATGCCATGAGGGCCCTTGAAGACGATGTTTTTCTTCTGTATGAGGGATTACATTGAGCCAACTTGAAAACAGCTAACGACAACATATCTTAGAGGGAAATTTTAGTGCAATGTTATATAAGCCACATAATATTTTTCCAGTTTGCATTTTCTTTTAAAAAGCTAATTGCCGAAAATTGAAAACACTGCTGAATAAAATAAATCAGACAACAAAGGACAAATACTGTGTGATCCCACATACATAAACACACTGTAATTGAAATTCTTTGGACTCACAGCGATTCTATAGGGCCACTACCGCATATTGGTTCAAATCCTGTAAATCTTTATGCTAGAGGACTGCCTTTCTTCCATGGAACAGCTCGTAGATTTGAACTACTGACCTTTGGGTTAGCAGCCAGTGCTGTAAGCACTATGCAATCAGATCTTCCTTTCCACATACATGAAATATCTAAACTAGGCAGAGATGGAGAGTTCAAGGGTACTAGAAGGAGTCAGGAGGTGGGTGGAGGAGGAAGGTGTTATTGATTAAGGGGTGCTGAATTTTTTTAAGGGTGATAGAAAGTTTTAGAAACAAATTTTCCTGATGCTAGGACAACACGGTGAATAGAATTACCATTACCATTAAAAGAGTTAATGGCAAAAGTTCTACTATATTTTTTTATTACAATAATAATGATGACTACAACCATAGAAGAGGAAAACATTAGCCTAAGCATCATTTAGGATGTATTAGATAAAGGAATATCATGTAAAATAAATAAAAACAAAGTCAAATCTAGTCTTAGAGGAGAAACTTTATTCAAACTATTTTTCTGCAATACGAAGGTTCCACTTTAAGAAATTCACAAGTATCTCCAAACCATACAAGAGAGACTTTTACAGGGAAAGATAAGCAAACATAGCGGAAACAATTCAGGGGCAGCTGGACAAGCCAGGGAAATGCACTAGACAATTGATTATTGGTGAGGTTTGATAAGGAATGTGAACATTGTTCTCAGCTGACCCTTCATATGAGCTCAAAGGATGCACATTCTGCATTTTAGGGCTTGTTCAGGCTTTGAGGGAAGACTGAGTTTATGCACCTGTTGTGAAATGACATTTCACTAAAGTATTGTCAAAACAAAGCAGAGGGTAAAACAGTTTTAAAAAGCACAATTATGAAAACTTAGGCCACAATCATGCACAGTATGATATTAAAAGATAGTGAGTTTTTAATACAAGTGTAGGTCAGTGTTCTAATTTCTATCTTTCCCCATAAAGATAAGGTTCTCAGAGATCCTTCTCCTTTATGTAGATTTGTCTATGTAACACCTCACTCTTCATCAATTGTACGTCATTCATGGGCTAAATAGGACTTAGAGGCAAACAAAAGGACAACTGATGGTATATGATTGCAAAGTGCTACTTATTGTCATAAGACAATTTCTGAGGCATTTTCCAAGTATATTTAAACAAATCCCAGTCAGAAGAAGAAGAAAAAAAAAGTCAGTTAACTCAACTGAGTCTTTTACCAGGAATAATTGATTTAAAGACTATACACACACAGAAACACACACACAGATACATATATACACATACATACATACATACATACATATATGACTTGTCTTACTCTGCTGATAATGAGTTAATTCTATCATTTTAAGAAAAATTCAAGATCTATTATTCTCTAATTCTTAATTTCAGGATCAGTGCACTCGTGTGGAATTATAGAGTGAATTTGTTTAGTATGGCTTTTTGTTTTCTATTATGAGAATATAATTTTGATTGAGGCATAATTACCAGTGTATTTTCTAAAATGAATGACAACACCTGCATTTCCTGTTCATAGTTCTAAAGTGTTGAAAACAAGGAATTTTTTATAAATGTATACATATATATATATATATAGTGAAATTTTATACAATATAAAATGGTTTTGGATGCAATAGAGGCTAAGTGGCTTACCCTTCCCCAGGGATAGAAGGCAGCAAGACAAGAATTAAAATCAAGGTCAACTGAAGGCTGGACCATTGCTGTCCCAATATCGTTTACTAAGTTGGATGTAAGCATGGACTATAGATGTCTTTGCCAGGTTAAAGGTTAGAAGTTGACAATGTCAGATCCGTTGCCCTTTCACCCCAAATGGGCTTTCTTCGAGTCATCTTGGAAAGTTCCATTCAGCAACAAGCACTAGAAAATCATAGTATTTTATTTTCGAAGGGATATAATTGAGCGCCTTTGTGAATTTAGAGTTGAGGTGATTGCTACATTTCTAAATGTTTGCCCCATACAAACTAGAAGGCATTTGTAAACGTGGAACCAGAAGTGGACTAAATTGGACTAGAAGTGGAACCAGAAGTGGACTAAATTCTTCAAAAATATCATGACTTGCAAAGTGTAAAAGTCCACAGCTTTTAATTCCGTATCAACTAAACTATAGCATCCGTGGATTACAGCCTTCAATACTGAGAACAACTCAACGTAAAGAAAATAAAAATTCTCGCAACTGGACCAAAGGAGACCATGACGATAAACAGAACAAAGATAGAAGTTTTCCGGAATGTCGTCTTCCTTGGATTCAAAATCATGCTTGTGGAAGCAGAAATCCAACGCTGGACACATTGCATTGGGTAAACCTCTTCCAAGTGTTGCAAAGCAAGGATGTAACTTTGAGGACTATGGCGCGCCTGACCCAAGGCATGGGATTTTCAATCACCTCATATGGATGCGACATTTGGACACTGATGAAGGCGGACTGAAGAAGACTTGATGAATTTGAATTGTGGCAGTAGCAAAGAATATTGTAAATACCATGGACTGCCAAAAGGACAAACAAATAAATCTGTCTTGGAAGAAGTATAGCCTGAAGACTCCTTAGAGGCAAAGAGGGTGAGACCTCGTCTCACCTACTTTGGACACCGGGAAAGACCAGTTTTGGAGAAGACATCATGCTTGATAATGTAGAACAGCAGCAAACAAGAGAAAGGCCCTCAACAAGATGGACCGAGGCCACTGTAGACTCAAACATAAGCTCAGCGGTGAGGATGGCCCAGCACATGGAGTTGATTAGCTAGGGACCTACTCAAAGGCAACTAACAACCACAATATAGCATCCATCTCCCTATTTGTATCTTATAATCGCTGTTTTTGCAAATTACAAAGCTCATATCTCAGAAGTGTATTTGCCCCAAACTACCTAATTTAACAAATGGTTAAGGTCAGGACATAGGATAGGATCTTTCTAAACCTAAGACACAATGGGTTTTCAACCTTGCAGCACAAGCTCAAAGCAAGTTGCTGAAATGGTCACTTTTTTAAATGTTTGGATAAAATTCTAAATGGTTGAAAGCTGTTATTATGTCTCAATATTTAAAAAAAAAATAAGTTATCCTGCATGTTGCTGGTGAATATATGCTGGGACAGGAAAATAAATTCATGTTCCCTATATTTTGGCCTGATTAATTTTAGGAGCTTAACAAAGTGATCATAAAGAACAAAGTGGAAAGATTAATTACAGAGAATTACAGTAGTAGCAATACAACTCTCCATTCTTGTTTAAGAAAATTATGATTTATGAGCCCTAGGGACATTCGTATGAAATAGGATTCAGGCAAAGCCCCGCCTGAGCCCGTCACCATCTTCTACTCGGCTATTTTATGTTAATTAAAATATTTAATATGAGAATAATTCTAAGAGATGTATTTATTACAGTGCAAGAGCCAGTAATATATTAAATTTTAGCAATCATTAATAAGTAAGATAATTCTGCTGATGTGAATTAAATTCATTCTTTTCTGTACCTTACATAATTCAATATAGTTTTCCCAATTAATTTTTTTAGAATGCATTATAGGTGAGTTTTGTCCAATTAATACCTGCTAATTGCAGAAAATTCAGAGAAATCCAATAAGTGACTAATTTTTCTCACATAAGGAAAACAAATTAGAAACTAAAGTTATAATTTCATTAAGCTAATAATAATTGCTTGTTCAAATGGGTTTCATTTAGCAATTTTAAATAATGAGTTTAAGGAGCAGATGTATTTTCTGTGAAAGGTGCAGTTTAAAACAAAGAAAATGAAAAATAAATTATTAAAATGAGTACACTGTGTGAACTGCTGATTCCTTCCTTCTGATAGCCAATGAAATGCCCTCAAAGTGAAGCTGGGAACTCAGGAAACAAGAAGGTGAACAGACACTGTAATAGCAATTCAAAGAGAAGAGACCTTTGGGTGAGTTGGAACACTATAAACGACAAAAATGCATGGATACATATCTGTGACAGGATATGATATACAGATGCAATTGTATCAAGCACTGAAGAGGTCAGAGAACGGTTAATTTATGAGCTTTAACAATGTTACCCAAAGAGAGTGACGGTGGACCTGAGCCTTGACCAACTATGTCATAGTTTGTCTACTGAGTTAACGTTCGTTTGCTGGGTGGCTGGGAGTGGGGAATGAACAAGGGATTTGTAAGGGGACAGGGATGAAATCATCTCCAAGCATTTTGGAAACCTATAGTATTCATAAAAATTGTTTGTACTGATTGTAGTGGTTGAATGGGATGGGGGGTTCTGGGAATGCCTAGCTTCCTGCACATAGAGGTGTAACCGTTCTCCTATGATTGTGTATGCTTTGTTGGACATCCAGTGAAACACTTTATAAAATGTAATTACTGAGATAATATACTTAACACTTCACATCATTTCTTACAAGGTTTTACATTTAGTATCATTTCGATTTTTCAGAAATGCAGCGAATGCTGTGATCACACAGCTCACAGCCTTTACCTAATACCACACTTTATCAGATTACATGTGTGGTTATTAAATGTACAGTGATTCTTTTTGCACATGCCTACAATCTACTAGTTTGGTTGTGCTAAGCTTGGTATTGCTCATCATATGTTTATTATAGAATAATTTTATTTGGTACCAATAATCAAACATTTGAATCGGCTCTTTTCAAAATTGTATTTATTTAAAGAGAGTAGCCCAAACGCACTACCATAGAGTAGATTCTAACAGGGATCCTATATACAGTTTCCAAGGCTGTAAATCTTTACCAGAGCAGATAGACTTATCTTTATCCACGGAACAGTTGTGGTTTTGAACCACAGACCTCATGTTTAAGAGTTTAACACTTATCCAGGGTTCCTACAAGAGGGTAGAAAGTGGCATAAAATATTATTGAAAGGATGATTACCACTTATCTAAGCAATTTACTAAATAGAAAGCAATTAGTAAGGCTTCCATTAAAGACAAGGTAGCAGCCTGTTTTAAGCAAGCAAAAAATATAAAATAGAGTTTATATCTTTCTAAAAACCAAAGTGTGCAGAATAAGGAATTTAACTGGAACCAAGAATATTGGCTGAAGAATTGATTTGAAACTGTCAGATTTAAATGAAAAGAGGGGTGGGGATGACACATGATTATCATGCCTTTACAATTTACAGAGCTGTAGACCTTTGCTGCAGTTATTATAGGAAAATAGATTTTACTTCAAAGTGGGCTTCCCAGACAAAGAAGTACAAAATCTTTTCCTTCCTGTTTTTACAGTTCCATGGTAATCCATTTGGTTGGTTGAACAAAAATCAAATCTGAACCTTAAGATAAAAATGATCAGAGAAGTTGACTTATAAGAAGAAGAATATAGCATCGAGATTAGAGGGATGCTTATGCTGATGAAGATCAAGGATTACCACCTTCAGTGGTGACTACTCAGTGTAAACAATAGTAAAATCTTCACAACTGGAGTGACTACTCAGTGTAAACAAGAGTAAAATCCTCACAACTGGACCACTAGATCACATCATGATAAATGGAAAAAGGTTGAATTTGACAAGGCATTTGCCTTTCTTGGCAATCAATGCCCATGGAAGCGGCGGCAGTCAGGAGCTCAAGAGGTGAGTTGCCTTTGGGAATTCTGCTGCACAGGCCTCTTTCAAGTATTGAAAAGCAAGGATGTTACTTTAAGGACTAAGGTGTGACTAATACAAGCCATGGGATTTTCAATTGCCTCATATGCAAGTGAAAGTTGAACATGGAATAAGGAAAACATAAGAGGAATGGATACATTGGAATTATACTCATGGGAAGAATATTGAAAGCACCATAGATTGTGAAAAGGACAAACGAGTCTGTCTTTTGAAGAAGTATGGCCAGTGTGCTCCTTAGAGGCAAGGATGGTGAGACTTTGTCTTATCTACTTTGGATATGTTTTCAAGAGAGACCAGTCTCCTGAGGACATCAAGCTTATTGAAGTGGAGGGGCAGTGAAAAACAGTAAGATGCTCAATGAGACAGACTGACATATTGGCTGCAACAATGGACTTGGACATGGGAACTATTGTGCGGATGGTGCAAGACCAGGCAGTGTTTTGGACAGGATTGCTATGAGTTTGAACTGACTTATTAACATCTAACAACAACAATATATGTTTGCTATCAGTTAATATTGACTCCACAGCAGTGAATTTGGCAGTTATATATTGAGCTGCTGATCACAAAGTTGGTAGTTCAAAACCACCAAATGCTCTGCAGAAGAAGAATAAGGCTTTCTATTCCTGTAAAATTCCATATAGTCTCAGAAGCTCAAATAGGCAATTCTATTCTGTCCCCAAGAGTCGCTGTGAGACAGAATTGACTTGATGGCATTTAGTTTGGCTTGGTTAGAGCTCAGATCAGAACTGTTATCAGCACCCAGTTATAATGATATTGCAAGTCATGTGTTTTCAACTGCATATGCTGTAGACTGTTGTTTTACTACTGTTAGTCGTTTTATAGTTGCTGATTATGTCAAATTTTCTGGTGGTTTAGTTATAATGTTGTTGTAAATAGTGGTGAACCTATATCAATAACTTTAAGAATGGAGTAGTAATTAAAGGAAAAGAAAATACAGAATTTAAAAGGCATCTGCTCAATGTCACTAACAGAGTGTCTGCTCTCTTACTAATAATGTTGTTAACTAATAAAATTAAAGTCAATAGAGATATAAGTTATAGGACAATTTGCTTTTAGTGTTTATATAATTTAGGGGCTCTGGTGACACTGTGGGTTAGACATCCCACCATTAATCACAAGTTCAGTGATTCCAACCCATTAATCCCTCTTCTGGAGAATAATGAGGCTGTCTGTTCCCATAAAAATGTAAAATCTCCTCCCTGGGGGACAGACAACCGAAAAGTGGATGAAGGGAGACATCGGACAGGGCAAGATATGACAAAATACCCATTTATAAACTATCAAGGGCTCATGCGGGAGGCGGGAGCGGGGAGGGAGGGGAAAAATGAGGACCTAAGGTCGGGGGTTTAAGTGGAGATAAAATGTTTTGAGAAACGATGTACAAATGCGCTTTACACAATTGATGTGTGTATGGATTGGGATAACAGTTGTATGAGCCCCTAATAAAATGTTTTTAAAAAATAAAGAAAGAAAGAATGAAAAAAAAAAGTAAAATCTCAGTGTGTTAGACTGGGTACTACAGAGAAGCAAAACCTGTTACACTTGCAGGTAGGTAGAAATGAAATGTATTAAGAAATGGCTCACATGGTGGTAGAAGTAAATAAGTATAGTCTGGTTCAAGTTTCTGGGGAGTCCTCTGGTGGTGTAGTGGTTATGCATCGGTTATGAACTGCAATCCTCATGCTCAGCAGTTCAAATCCCCAAGCAGCTCCATAGAAAGATTGGGCTTTCTACTCCCTAACACATTTACAGTCTTGGAAACCCATATGGGGATCACTATGAGTCAGCATTAACTCAATGATAGCAAACTTGGAGAGTTTTGTCCAAGTCTCTGGGTCAGATGTAAGATGAAGGCTTCTCCTGGCTTTTGTAGCTGCAGGAGCTGATGAACAGCAGGTAGGAAGATGAAGGAGGTAGACTAAAGGCTTGTGGCTATGGAGCTATATGAAGCCCAGATTGGCAGTGTGCTGGTAGTTCCTGGGATTGGCAAGTGATATAACAGTAGTTCTACGAACCAGATGCAGGATCCAAATCCAACAGTAAGAGTGAGCCAGCTTCCACATACTGTCAATTTATACTAAAAGTAAGTCACATCTTGAATGAAAACTTCTTCAATTGCATCAAGGCTTTAACCAGATTAAGGAGGTCTATTCTCCTCATAACTGCTTGACTGCTTCACAAAGATTCCATCATGAAGTTGACCACAGTGCATTAGATCATATCATGGACGAACCCAACCCACTCCAGTTGACATAAGACCGAACTATCACATTCGGAAACTCTCTGTAAGGTGGTGATGAGTGAGTCAGAATTAACTTGACAGCAATAGGTTTGACTTATTCAGATAATCTAAGAAATATTACATTTAAAAGTTCACAAGTTTATCACGTACTATTCTGTGATTAAAATTAGTTACACACATTTTAAGGATTTGGTATGATTTTGTACAGGAGGAGAGTCACAGGGGTGGAGTTTGACACCATGAAGCGCCCATTGCACTAGGTGACATCAGTTCAGTGACTCCATTGTATATAAGCTTTTTGAAAAAAATTTTTTGGGAGGGGAGGAATTCTATTACTGAATTAAAATGTTTGCCGCAATAATAGAATTCAGAAAGCGTTACTAATTACTGATATTAAGTTTGGGAAATCTCTAGTAATGAGGGAATCTTAATTAGAATTGTTATGTAGATTATTTCTAAATCAACTTATTGTTAGTAATTGTATGGCTTTTGGTTGGAGTGGAATTGTTCATTTTAATTATCTAATACATCTGTATTGAAAATAATATATAATATTTAATCCTTTGCATATTGTGTATGCAGAAAATGTCAGTGAATTATAAGTGTAGTAAATATTCAAAGCATGAACATTTTTCTATTTATATCTAATATAAATATAAATAATAAAATGGAAATTTGTCAGGTAAATTTTTATGAAGCCTTAATCTTAAAAGGCTTCTCTTCAAAGGTATGGTTATTTTTATATTTTAATTGATTGATTTCAATTTAGTCAATTGTGGCACAGGAAGATAAGGAAAATATCACACTTACAGTTGCTCAGCAGAGAGTAAGAAGAAATAGCCTTGCAATGTTTTACATTCTGATCTGACAGTCAAAATTTCCGACCCTGAAGTCAAGGTAACAATGTTTTGACAGGCCCCATGCCCTACAGAAGAAGAAGTTGGCATACTTCTTTTTGTTGGGATGGCGGGTTTGAAGAATCAGAGTGAAAAAAAAATTAAACATTCTTAACTAGATGTTAATAATGCATTTGCATTCGTTATTTATTTAGTTTTAATATATTTATTTGATGCAAATTAAATCCACCTTTCTAGTCTGCCTAGTGGTCCTACATATTCTTCTTAAGATCCAATACGAAGGAAAACAATGCTGCTAGGTGTCCCCATCACAGGCTCCTTGAGGCATTCCATTTCAATACATGCAAGGGGAGGCATAATTAAACATGGGGAAACGGTGAGGAGTAACCATCTAGAGCAAAGGCATGCTGCTGTAAGAATCCTAAATGAGACATTGCTAATAATGAGTTGACTGAAAAATAAACAATTCTATGAAATCCTACTAGCTGACTTGATCTACCTTAATATGCAACATGGAAAAACTAAGCAATTTGATATATGATTCTGTTAAAGCCCATGACTGAGTCGGGTACCAACACAGTTTGAATTCTTATATTTTAATACTTAAAATTGAAACTCCCAGTGGCAATTTGAAATGGAGGTCAGGTATCAGGCATCAAAGACAAAAAAAAAAATCATAACATTGTGAATGAGGGGGAGTGCAGAGTGGGGACCCAGGGCCCATCCGGGGGAAATTGGACATCCCCTTGCAGAATGTTGTGGGGAGGTGAGGAGCAAATCGGAATGCAGTGTAGTAACGATGAAATATGCAATTTTCCTCTGATTCTTAAATGCTTCCTCCACCCCACTACCATGATCCCAATTCTACCTTACATATCCGGCTGGACTGGAGGAGGTGCGCTGGCTCAGATAGGAACTGGAAATACAGTGAACTCAGGACAGATGAATCCCCCAGGACCAGTGGAGAGAGTGGTGATGGCGGGAGGGTGGAGGGAAGAAGAGGGAGAAAGGGGGAACAGAGGACAAGGTTTACATGTGGCCTCCTCCCTGGGGGATGGACAGCGGAGAAGTGGGTGAGGGAGACGTGGGATGGGGTAAGATATGATAAAATAATAATAAATTATAAATTATCAGGGGTTTGGGGGGAGCGGGGAGGGAGAGGGAAAAATGAGCTGAAACCAGGGGCTCAAGTGGAAAGTGGGTGTCGTAAGAAAGATGAAGTCAACATATGTACTAAAGTGCTGGACACAGATGATGTATTTACAGATTGTGATGAGTTGTATGAGCCCCTAAAAATGATTATTTAAAAAAACTCAGTTATATAGTATCTAGGTGACTAAATCAAAATTTTTATAATTATATATGTTTATAGAGAGAGAAGTAAAAGAGGGTACATTACCTGATGACTAGTGCCATCAGGATTTATATTCTACAATCACTTCCTGGCATATGATCTCTAATTCAGCATCTTGACTAGTTTAGATGACAAAAATAAACATGATTTAAAATAATTTATAGCAAAACTCAATATCCATAGTCTATGGTCAAAAAGAAGGGAGAAAGCAATTTGCTTCCCGTTGTTTGCACTTTCATTACACCAGCTGTGAGACCCCAGGTAGGCACCATGAGAAACACGAGATTAAGAATCACCTTGGAAGACTTTAGATGTTTTTAAAGCTCTATGAAAGGGTTCAAAATCATATATATTTTTAACACAGTTCTAATAAATTGGAGATAAAAGATGTCCAAATGTCCACTTTTCCTAAATCCCTGGTATTAGTCACCACTCCTTCTCTTAGTATATTTTCTCATGCTCATGTTTCTGTAATTTGCTGCAATGTCTCCCAGAGCACATGATCAACTATGAAACTGGCGTCTGTGGTCATTAGATGCCGTCAAGTATGTTCTAACTCATAGTAATCCTGTGTGCGACAGAGCAAAACCCTGCTCAGTCCTGCCTCATCCTCACTATTGTTCTTATATTTGAGTCCATTCACGCAACCGTGGTACCAATTCATCTTGTCAAGGGCCTTTCTCATTTTGACTGTCCCTCTACTTTTCCAAACAGGAAGTCTTTCTCCCGGGACTGGTCTCTCCTGATAACATGTCAAAACACTTGAGACAATGTTTCCCCAGCCTTGCCTTTAAGGAGCATCTGGCTCTACTACATCCAAGACAAATGCCTCGGCTCATTTGGCGGTCCATGGAGCTTTCAAGATTCTTTGCCAGCATCACAATTCAAGCACATTGGTTCTTCTTCAGTGTTCCTTATTCAATGTCTGACCATTACATGCATATGACACTACTGAAAATATCATGGCTTGGAGTACCTTAGTCCTCCATGCAACATCCTTGATTTAAGCACTTTGGAGAGGGCTTGCACAGCAGATTTATCCAATGAAATGCATTCGTCCTTTGATCCCTGTTTCCCCCCAACATTCTTTAACCTATCTATCTTATTATTCAATAGTTCAATCATTCAACCTTATCACAGAGAATTGTAAAATCAGCCCCACGATGATTTTACAGCATCCCCCCACTCCACCTGAGATAGTTAATGTTTATTGTGCCAACCTGGCCGATAAACACATGTGGGATTAATTGAAGGGCAGAGAGATAAATGGCTCCGTGAGCCTCGCCTTTCTGGTTCTCTGGTCTCTTGTTCTCTGATGGTCAGACCAATGTGCAGCTGCCTTAGCTAGTTC
>NW_022111300.1:16653392-16719268 GCF_000313985.2 Echinops telfairi
GCCTTTCTAGTTCTTGGGTCTCTTGCTTTGTGATGGTCAGACCAGGGTACAGCTGCCTTAGCCAGTTCCCTGCTTCAGCTGGTAAGGCTCACTTTCTGCAACACATCCCTGAGGAGAAGCCATATGGACCTGGGTGCAGCAGAAGCTGTGTGGAGATCCCGGCCAGCACTGAGAAGCTTACACGCTCACTGATTTGGCTTTCCTCCTGCATTTGGTGTCATTGTGTGTGTTTTGTGAGATTGAGGAGGACTTTGTAGATCGGCCTCAGACATATTGGCTAATGTTGGATTTATGGCCTTGAACAGCACTGGGTTGGGATGCTTTCTTAATGTACACATACCCTTTATAAAAAGCTCTCTCTTTTATACATATGAGTTTCTGTGGATTTGTTTTCCTAGTTTACCCAGACTAAGACACCACCCATAGTTAAAGTCACATTTCAGATGATTTATGCAATCACAATTTGTTCCAGTGCTCCCTCCCCACTCCCATCTTAATAAGTTACTCCAGAAATCCCCTTTCTCACCTTCTCTCCCACCCACCTCTTTATACCCTGAATCCCCTTGTGTCCATTAATATCATTATGCATCCACTCCTCCTGTGCTTCACAGCTGGGACACCCAAAAGAAAACCATAATAAAACACAATCATGCTAAGGTGGTAAGGGTAAAAATATAATAGCAAACAGGTGAAACACAAATAATGTGTAAGAAGGAAAAGACAAATAGTAATCAAACAGCCAATGAAGAAATTTCTGTCATGCAACTAATAAGAAATACTTGCACCCAGAACAAATTCAGGCCACATCTCTAGGGTGGTCAATTGGCCAGTCTGGCATAATCAGGACTGCAATGGTCTCTGTGTAGCAGAAAGGCTGATTGAGACTCTTGCTTGTGGCTAATGCAGATCTGTCCGTGGCTCAGTCCGACTAGATACTCTGTTGATTGGTTTGGATTCTCACCATCCTCCACAACCCTCCAAAAAGTGAGTGTTTGTGAATTTTGCTCTGATGCTTTTCCCTCACCATATTACTCAGAGGGAGAAATACAGGGCTTTCTACCCGAATAAACCATTACCATCTCAGACACCCATGGAGGCCCTGTCTGGTAGGTCACTATGAGTTGGCATCAAGTTGATGGCAGTAAATGAAGCCATCCTGCCATCCTGATGCCACATTCTTCTTCATCTAAGCCCGATTCTCTGACTGTTTGCTCAGAATACAGATTAAATGAGTATGATGAGAGGATACAACCATTTGTGGGGTTCAAATCACTCAATAACTGGCTCACTGCTCGAATGACCATTTTAAGTATTACCCCCAAAAAGTATAACAAAAGCTAGGTTATTATTTCATACAGCAACATACAGTTAATACTTAAATAAAAATAATAAAAGAGATACACAAACTAGATTATGTTATAAGAAAGGGTCTTAAGATGTTAATAAAAAATAGCTGACACAACAATAAAACTGTTATTTAAGGTATTTCCATATTGCTTCATGATTGGTGTCATTTGCAAAATCATTTGCTTTTAGCTGAGCATCATCAGCTGAGTGGTTTATCTTTAACCATCTTTTCGCTGTAGCAGTAGGATCCCATTCCTTTAAACTCTAAAGGCTAGAGGTTCACCATTAGAAAGTAGTCAACAGTGTTGGAAATATTAGAAACAGTTAGGGCACTTCACTTCGCTGCACGTATTATGCTCATCCTTGAAAAATCCCTGCCCTTTACTACTGATCTTACAGCAACTGTTCTGACAATATTTTTGGCTCTATGAACACTTTCAGTAATTGTATACTTCACTCACACTCTCTTGTAGTATTTTGGGGTGTAACACAAAGCTGGAATGAACCACAGCATGTCACTCTTTTTTTGTTTGGCACTTTTCCTCTTTATATATTTGGTTACAGAATGAACAAATATAAGAATAAAAATCAGTATTTCATCAAAAGTACAACAAGTTTTAAGAAATGAATAAATACATATTATAAGAATAGTTCCATCTATTTTCTTAACCTATGTACGGAATGAATATTGCCACTGGTGCTTAGAATGCACTGTAGGGTTGATGAACATTAAAAAAAGTAAAGAAAGTAAATTTGTGAAATTCACATTGGGTGACCTCCTCGCCATCCACCTTTGAGAGAACCCTGATTACAAGAGCCATTTTAACAACTGGTTTGCAAGACTCAACAAAATATAATGTATTGGTTTGCCAAACACGTGAAAACCAGCAGAATCGCACAACTGGATACAACCCTGACAGATACTTTTCCTGATCTTACATGCAGTATTCACTTGTTCTGTTCCTACAACTGCCTTGATCCAAAAACACAGGATCCACATGAGCCTAATGAAATATTCTGCAGTTCCCATTCCTTTCAAGGATATCCATAGCTTGTTATGATCCACACAGTCGAATGTGTTGGCAGAGCCAAAACTCAATAAACATATTTCTACTCTTCTTTGCTTTTAGCCAAGCTCCAGCTGAAATGAGCAGTAATATCCTTGTTCCACATCCTCTTTTGAATCTGGAGTGAACTTTGTAAGCATATAGACATTGTCGTATATACTAGAGAATAAGCGGCCCTGAATATCAGCTGAGGCACTGAATTTTACCACAAAAACTGCTTTAAAAATGTGCTTCAAAACTCGGCTTATGTCTGAGTATAGATGGTATCCTATACAGACAGCACTATCCTTCAAGGTAGGTTTTGAAATGTCCTTTTCAACTATGAATGCAACACCATTCCTCTTGATTCTGTCATGTCCAGCCTAGAAAACCATGTGATTTTTCTGCTTCAGAATGGCCAACTCAAGTCCATTTCAGCCCCATAATGCCTAGGATATTAATTCCATTTCATTTCTGATGACTCCCAATTTTAGGAGATTCATATTTCCTACATTCCAAGTCCCATTATGAGTAGATTTTCCGGCTCCTTTGTCTAAATTTGAGTCGAGGACCATCAGCACGTGAAGGCCGGGAAGGCTTTCCTCCCACAGGCTTACTCTGTTCCAGTCCTGACAGCGGACTCTCCGTGGAAGGCCGGGCTTCTGCAGTCCCGTCTTGAGGACCTCCTGATTGACGAGCTCGTCTCCGGGCACGGTATCTGAGAGCGCCCTGCTTCTCTTTATTAGGCCTCCAGTATCTGACTATGTTGCACGGCTGTCCCCGATGTTTTCAGTGGCGAAATCCTTCACAGCGGGCAGCTGATTCCTTCGTTGTCGTCTATTCCTGTTATGGAAGCTCAGCTGGCAGCTGCTCCCTTTGAGGGATTCAGCTGGTCTGGCTGCCAGCCTCCTGGCAGCACATTAGCCGCCACAGTAGGACACACTAAGTAGTGGCATGTGGTTTTTGAGGCTGGTAAATCCCAAATCTCAAATTCCAAGGTCTCTCTGGAGGATTTTCCTCATCCACAAGGCTACAGAAGCTGGTAATGTCTGTCATCAGCTTGAAATGTCTGTAGTGAAAGCAAGAACTTTCCTGCTTAGCCAAGGCAACAAGCACATTGCGGCACAAGTCCAGATAGCTGCCTGAGTCCAGGGGCAGCAATCTGATGGGTGTTTGTCACCAGTGACTCAGCAGTAGTCACCTGTACAGGTCATGAAGATAGTGTTCCCAGAGGTGTGCCGTTTGCCTTCTGCAGTCAATACCCCAAGGAACCAAACGGTGGTGACTTGAGTCAGACCTTCCAGGTATGTGGAGATTAAAAATACATCCTACCTTACTCCTGCCTAATTAACATAACACAACTATTTCCAAGATGGCATTATAAACTTAGGTATACTTCACTCACTACCATGGAGTCAAAAACTACTGATCATTCATAATGATCTTATAGGACAGAGGAGAACTACCCCTGTGCGTGTTTCCAGGGTATAACTCTTTATGGGAGCAGAACACCTCATCTTTTTTCCTGAGGAGCAACGAGCGGATCCAAACTACTGACCTTGTGGTTAGCAGCCCAGGACATCACCCACCAGTACTCTTTAAGTATAGAGACTAGATATTACAATGCATCGTGTAATGGAAGCGTATGGCTAAAAGGGCCATATTAAATCATTAACTAAATCTCCAGGGACCTAGTGACCAAATTAAAAAAATGTTTTATGATATAGACCTTTTGTAGGCAGATTATGAGAATAGTCAAGAGAGAGATTGCCTTAAGTTACCATTTCTAAAGCTTAAAATTGTAGAAATGGTGAACACTTTTTCCCTTTCATCTCTCCATCTTTGTCTCCAAATATTTCCAAATGCAGCTGTTACTTTTCAATTTAATTATTCTTGAAATTCTTTCCATGTATCCTATCAGTATTCCTTTATGAAGCGTTGATATTTAATCACTGCCATCCTGTCAGGTCTGACTCCCAGTGACTCAATAGGTCAGAACTGCTCTTTACAGTTTCAGACACATAAACCTTTAGAGCAGTGGTTCACAACCTTCCTAAGGCCGCGACCCTTTCATCCAGTTCCTCATGTGGTAGTGACTGGGAGATAATACCATAATAATCAGAGAAAAGATAGAAATTGTCAAGGACTTTGTCTGGCTGGGACCACAATCAATACCATTGGAAGCACCTGTCAAGAAATCGAAAGATGAGTTGCATTAGGTAAATCTGCGCTACCAGGGAGAATTGACAATTAAGCACATTACTTTGAGGACTAAAGTGATATTTTCAATCTCTTGGTACACATGTGAAAGTTCTAGTTACAGAGCATTAATGTGACATTCTTGAAGTAGAATAATTAGATTTCTCTGTGATGTTAACACATTTATCTTAGGCAACATTGCTAAAATCTGGCAGAATTGGCATTGTTGCTTGTATTTATCTAACTCTGAATTTAATGTCTAATACTCCACCTGCTTAAAATAATCCGATGTACTTTTCTTGATTTTTTAATTGGGTTTGAAGTTACAAAATGTAATAAACTTTCATAAGCAAATAAGTGCATTATATAGTCTAAATGTTTTATAGTATGATCACTTGCAATTACATTTTCTACTTAACACTTTCTTTTAAGTCTTATAATCTCTCTTCTAAAATTAAAAATAAAATCCACTTAATTTTATGATTCCTACATAATCCATAAAAGTGCAATTTTTGGGCAAGAAAAGAGATAGAAATGAACAATTCAGGTATTTACAAAGGCTCTGGGTGGAAAAAATCTATAAAAAACTTTCAAAGAACAACGCTTCAATTCTCTTGACTTTTATTTACTGTGCCCATATTTTTTCTTGGTGGGTTTCCTTTCTTAACATTTGAAATTCATTCAACCAATAAAATATCATCTCAATTATTTTTGCCATCTCATCTGTTCACCGTTATTTTCTTTCTAGTTCTAGATCTTGTGACTTGTCCATGCATTGTTAGATGAAGATGTGTGAAAGCACTTTAATGGATATTATTTTATTTCTTTCATAAACAAATATCAAAACAACAGTATCAAAGTTTATTATGGTTCTATTTCTATATGCTAATACTATCAGGTATATTTTAAAATTAAAAGTTCCAGTTAAAATGAAAAAAAAAGATAAATGCAATCAATTTATTAAGTGTAATCAAATCTGTTTTCCAATGAGTTTCAAATTTTCTTTTGGAATATGTAATTGAGTTTGTGACTGAGACCTTTATGATGTGAAAGTACTTCTTTCTTCCCAAAACCCCAATATCGTGCTTCATTGAAATGCCATTGTTTTTGTCCTTTGTTAATAAAGCCATCTATCTGAGAACATAAAGCAAAATGTGTATCATCATAGACAATATTTTATTTTACTGTGGACTTATATCTTGAAAAACAACCCATTTGTGTGTGTGTGTGTGTGTTATGAGAAAGGGTAGTGTTTACATTTCTGTTAAATTAGAATGCTATCTATTCAAGACAAGAGTCCAATTAGGGCTTGATGAAACATTCTAAGATTGCTCCAATACCAATTATTCCAGGTGATGACAATATTTGGAATCCTTTCAATATAAGTTCAGAGCCATTCAGGGAATCATTGCCAGGTTTAAATCTTCATTTTAATAAAAGATGTAGTGTTCCTAGATTATAATTAGACTTCTTGAATTATTTGCTGTTTCTTTCTTCTTTTGGCTTCACACTGATCATTAAGCAATTCTAAAATGTCCTTTTGCTTTGAATTATTTGTTTGAAATCTCTGCCAATTCTCCTGCCTTAAATATTTCTCTAAGGACCCCTGTCTTTCGGTTAGGAAATAAGAATGATACAGTATATAAAAAAATAAAAAATGTACATCTCTTGGATGATTTAGTTTGAAGCCTAATTAAAGCTCTGTAATGTTAACAAGACCACCGCAAGCTCATTCTATAATTCTGCAGTTTATATATTAAAAAATAAATGGCAATCCTGCCCTGTTCTTGAATCAAATAAAAACCATCTCTCAATCCTCCTCATTCTCTACTTACTACCATTGACTGCATGGCATTGATGTCTTTCATTGCATTAGGACGGTCTGTCATTTATTATGCGGGCCACTTATGTGCTGTCATTGTCCTGAGCTTCAATTACGCTAGGAGCTTCACAACAGACAAATTTAATGTGTTATTTCAGTGAATGCAACACTAGACTCTAAAGATGACAAAGAACTCCTGAGCCCAAATTACTCAGCTTTAGGTAATGCATTCTGTATTAATAGAGCCGCTCTTGTAACAATATTTCATACTAAATAGTGTAATAAGAGGTAGCTGGCATCATCAACTATCGAGTTATTGTGACTATGAAGAGAGTTTTGAAATCTCAAGCTGGAGAATAGCTACGAATCCATTATAACAAAGAATTGAATCAAAGATGTTCTTGTCACCACTACACTGATACAGCAAAATGAAATACTGTGCTATTCTAGAACATTAATTCCATGAAGAATGGCAATGCCATTATATACAAGTTTTAAAAATAGAAAAAGTGTCACAAGATTTAACCTAATAAAAATATGTGTATTTTAAAATGTTTGCTCCAGAATCAAAACATTACTTAACAATTCATTACATGAACATCCTAGTGTGCTATGTCTCCATGAACAAGTGATCATTACACACAATAGGATTATAGGCGCTCATATGTTAGTTCCAATTCATAGTGACCTTATGTGCAATAATTTAAATATGACTTGGTCCTGTGCCATTCAAAAAATTGTTGCTATGTTTGAGTCTGATGTGTAAATTCATTTCATTGAGGGTCTTATTTCTGGCCCCACCCACCCCCAACCCCCGCTTCACTTTATCCATTCCAAAGTAAGATGACCATTTCTAGGGGCAGGCTCTCCTGATAAAACTGCAAAATAAATGACATGAAGTCTTGCCATTGTCATGACTGAGAAGCATTCTTTCTGTTCCACTTCTAAGACAGATTTGTTTGTCCTTCTGGGAGCCTACAGCATTTTCATTATTAATTACTAATACCATAATTCAAATGTACTAATTCTTCTTTTGTCTTTCCTATTCATTTTGCAGTTTTTGTATCCATATAAGTGGATTGAAAAAAAAATATGGTTTAGATAAGTGACATCCTGGCTCTCTACCACTTAAAGAGAGGAATTTGGTAGCATATTCGATGAGTGAATTAAGTCATATTTATTTCTTGACTACTGCTTGCAGGAACATTGATCTAAGTAAAATTAAACCTTGACAATTTATATATTTTCTTTATCATGGTCCAGTTGTGAGGATTCTTATATTCTCCACAAGGAAATATAATTCAGATGAAGGCTTTATACTCTTTGGTCTTCATCTGTAAGTGCTTCAAATCTTCTTCACCTTCAACAAGCAAGATTGTGTCCTTTGCGTATCACAAGTTGATAGTACACCTTCTACCAATCCTGAAGCCACATTCTTTTCACATACTTCTGCCAGTCTGTTCCTGTTCTAACTTCATAACAGACCAGCAGCTGTTCATGTGAAAGTTCAAGTTGAAGAGAAAACTCAAATAATTCGATGAGGATCACAATAGTACCTTGAATATGGCAATAATTTTTAAAAGTCATATTTAAATTATTGCAAATATTAATAATTTGGGACCATATGAGGTGTGGAATGACAACAAGCATACCATACACATAGAAAGAAGGATGTTTTCAAAGGATAGGAAAGAAAGAAAAAATAAAGTGAATGTCAAATGAGAATAAGAAACCTACTCTTGAGTTGCGGAGTTAAAGCACATGGAAGAAATTATGGATATGTAATAGAAGATTCCAAAGAAGAGGTGGAGATGATAAAGTAAACTACGATAATAAACTATGTCAATACCTGAGATTAAAACAAAAAGAAGAACCTGCTTCGCATTTCTCCTTGAGTCCTAAAATGAGAAACAAAATCTCCCTTGCGGACTGGAAAGATCGATGGCGCTGTGAGATAGGTTCTGGACTGCTATCCACATGGTGCTGGTGGTTCCAAAATGAGGGTACAAGATGAGGGTGCAACTCTTACAGAGATTTCCAATTTGGGAAACCCTAGATAGAGTTGCTTCGACTCAGTGGCGGCAAATTTGGTTTGGTTTGATGGTGGTCAAAATATTGAATAATGTAGGAAGCATTTTAAAAAGATGAAAGAATTTATCAATAAATATTGACAACCATTTCAGGAGGTTGAATATGATGGTATGGAGAAACAAAAGCATGGAAGAGAAAAACCTGAACTATATTGAAGACATTAGTCAAAATGATAGAATGCTGAGATGTTTCAAGAAATGTGTACAAATTTGGAAGTCCTCTCCGTTCCAATCTAATGTATTTGGAAGACAACTCCCTGGTCAAATGACCTTTTAGCATTAATATTGATGTCCATTCCTGAGAAAGGCAATCCGAAAGGACGTGGAAATTATCCAAATACAATTAATATCATATGTACATAAAATTTTGTTGAAGATAATTTTTTAAAAGTTACAGCTGTTTCACAGTGCCAGAAAATTAATTTGGATTCAGAACTTGGAATAAAGGATATCATTGCTTATGTCAGATGTATATTGGCTAAAAGCAGACCATGTCATTAAGATAATATACCTATGCTTTATTGCATGTTCAAAAACATGCAACTATGTGGATTATAACCAATTGTGGATGACACTGAGGATAATGGAGAATCCTTAAGACTGAATTGTGATCACTTGGAATCATATGGATCATAGTCCAAAAGATTCAAACAGAACAAAGGGCTAGTTCAGTTTAAACCAGAGATGTATGCCAGGCCTACTTAATAAACTGACAATTAATAGTCCATTAATATATATATGTATATATATATATATATATATATATATATATATATATATATATATATATTTAATCATTTTATGACCTTTTAGCATTAATATTATCCAAGGCAATTTTAGTATTTTGTTAGTCTGGGTACTTTAGAGAAACAAATCCACAGAAACTCATGGGTAAGAGAGAGTTTTATATAAAAGCTAAGTGCAAATCAAGAAAACATCCCAAATCCAGTGCTGCCCAAACCCACAAGCCCAACATTAACCCATATGTCCAACAACAATCCACAAAGTCCTCCTCCATCTTACAAAACACACACTATGATGCCGACTGCAGGAGGAAAGCCGAATCAGTGAACGTGTAAGCATCTAAGTACTGGCAGGGGTCTCCACATGGCTGCTCTAGCACCCAGGGTTGCACCAGGGTAGGTCCATGTGACTTTTCCTCAGGGATGTCTTGCAGGACATGAGTCTTGCCAGCTAAAGCAGGGTACTGGCTAAGGCAGCTGCACCCTGGTCCGACCAGACCATCAGAAAGCAAGAGACCTGAGAACTAGAAAGGCAAGGCTCACTGAGCCATTTATCCCTCCGCCCTTCAATTAACCCCAAATGTGTCTATTGGCCAAGTTGGCACAATAAACTAACTACCTAAAGTATAATCCACTTTTCTGAGGCACACTAAAATGAAGATAAAAATATATGTTCCCCCAAAAGTATGAGACCCAGATACTTACTGGTGTGCTAAATTATTGTCTAACCCTAAATTCAATCAATACAAATGTAATTTAAATTTATGCACCAATCATAAATGCTAGTGATCAAGAAACTGAACACTCCTAACAACAACTCCAGTTGGAAATTGATCAACCATACAATCAAGTTGTATGCATAATTATTGGCAATTGTAATGCAAAAGTCAGTAACAAAAATGAAGAAATGGTAGTGGGAAAATATGAACTTGATGATAGAAAGAAAACTAGAGATTGAAGGATTTAATTTTGCAAGACCAATAACTTGTTCATAGAGAATACCTTTATTCAACAACGCATGTCCTTCTCCTGATGAAATATACAGAAATCAAACTGACCACCTCTATGAGAAAAGACCACGGAGAAGCTCAATATTAACTGCTAAAATGAGGCTAGGTTCTGACTGGAAGAGACCATTAATTGCTGGCCTTATCAGGTGAAAGCTGAAGAAAATTCAAACAAGTCCAGGAGACTTAGTCGGAAGTCAGAAGACATAATGACTTCAAGAACTTCAAGAACATCTCAAGAACACATTTAGCCCTTTGCACATTAATGACAGAACTGATTAGCTGTAGGAGAAAACAAAAACATCATTCGTGAAGAAAGCAAAAGATGATTTGAAAGGCAGGAAAAAAGAAAAGACAACAGTGGTGTCAGGAGAGATTGAAACTTGCTCTTAATTGTAGAGTAGCAAATGGAAGAAGTGGTGATGTCAAAGAGCCGAGAAGAAGATTTCAAAGGGCAGCTCAAGAAGACCAAGTCAACTATAATAATGAAATGTGCAAACGCCTAGTGTTAGAAAACCAAAAAGGAAAGATACAGTCAGCGTATTCAAACAGAAAAACCTCAAGAAAAACTTCAAACCTCGAGTTGCAATATCAAATGTTTCTATAAGTAAAATATTGAATAATATGCAGAAAACATACACACAAAAAAAGATGGAAAGAATACATAGAGTCACTGTACCAAGAAGAAATAGTGGAGAATCCACCATTTCTGGAGGTAGCATAGGAGCAGGGAGCAATGGTACTGAAGGAAGTTCAAGCTACGCTGAAAGCATTAGACAAAACAAGGCTCCAGGAATTGATGGAATACCAATGGAAAAGTTTCAACAAGCTGATGAAGCACTGGAAGCATTCACTCAACTATGGCAGGAAAATTGGAAGAGATAATTAGCTACCTGGCTGGAAGAGGTCCATCTTTGTACCTGTTCCAAAGAAAGGAGACCCAACTGAAAGATCAAACTATAGAACAATATCACTGATATCGTAGGGTAGTGAACTTTTGTTGAAGATCATACAACAAAGGTTGAAGCAGTACATTGATAGGATTGATAGGGAGATGGCAGAAGTTCAGGTTGGATTCAGAAGAGGAGTGGGAACAAGAGAAATCCTTGCTGGTGTCAGATGGATCTTGGCTGAAAGCACAGAATACCTGAAAGATGTTTTCTGTGTTCGTTGACCTTGCCAAAACAATCAGTGATGTGGATCATAGCAAAGTTTGAATAGCCTTGAGAAGAATGAGAATTCCAGAGCACTTCATTGTGCTCATGAAGAACTTGTACATGGATCAAGAGACAATTGTGCAAACAGAACAAGGTTTAAAAATCAAGAAAAGTGTGCGACAAGGTTGTATATTCTCACCATACTTATTCAATCAGTATGCTGAGCAAATCATCAGAGAATCCGGCTTAGGTGAATAATAACGTGGCATCAGGATTGTAGGCAGGCTTATTAACAACCTGCAATATGTAGAAGACACAACCTTGCTGGCTGACGGTGAAGAGGACTTGGAGCCATTACTGATGAAGATCCAGGAGTACCAGCCTTCAGTGTGGATAGTAAGTCAATGTAAAGAAGACTAAAATCCTCAAGAATGGACCAATAGGTCACATCATGATCAATGAGGAAAAGGTTGACGTTAAGGATTCGGTCTTGCTGGGATCCATAATGTGAGTCAGGAAATCAAAAATCAAGTTGCATCCGGGACTTATGCTGCACAAGACCTCGTTAGAGTTTTGAAAGGCAAGGCTGTTCCTTGGAGAACTAAAGTAAGTCTGACCTAAGTCATGGTGTTTTCAGTTGCCTCATATTCATGTGAAGATTGGACAATGAATAAGGAAAACAGAAGAATCTATGTACTTGAATTGTGCTCGCAAAGAATATTCAAAGTATCATGGACTGCTAAAATGGCCATCCCATCTCTCTTGGGAAAAATATGACCAAGCATGTTCCTTAGAGGTAAGGATAGCAAGGCTTCATCTTACATCATTTAGATAGATTGTCAGGAGAGACCAGTCCCTGGAGAAGGACATCATGCTTGGTAAGTGGAGGGGCAGCAAGGAAGAGGAAGGCCCACAACAAAAATTTCGCACTGACAAATTGACTGCAAAAATGGACTAGGGGACAGTAACAATTGTTAAGATGGCAGTGTTTTGTTCTGTTTTGCGTAGGGTCACTATGGGCCGGAACGGACTCAGTGGTTAATCACAACAACTGCCGGACAGACCTGAAAAACACTCTGAGAGAATTAAAACCCACTGTGACTGGATCCATTCTGACTCACAGCAATCCTTTGTAGGTTTCCCACGTCTGTAAATCTTTAGAGGAGCAGATAATGTCAATGTTCTCCAGAGGAGTAGCTGACATGCTCAAACCACTGACACTGAGGTCAGCAGACCCACCCTTGTCCTCAGAGCACTGCCGTAACTCCTTTTCAAATGGATACGAATTATATGTGCAGATTCACATATGCGTGTTAATCATTTTCTTGCACGTTGGCCCATTTCTACTATGAAAGCAGTGCCAGACAGTTTCCTTTTAGGAACAAAATGATATGATCTTTGTTAAAGAAGTAGAGGGATAAGACATCTTTAGCCTTACTATAGCTATGGATATAAATATCTCTACAAAGTTACTTCCTGATTTAAGTTCAATATCTCATTTTTGCTTTTTATGATTGCATTTAATTATCAATATCTCTTAATTTTGAGCATTATTGCCACGATAATAAGACCAGTAAAATATGTGCTGCAGGATTATATGTAGTGTTATATTACTAATGATAAAATGTAAAAATAAAAAGGATGATCAGAAATTTGATTTTTCATACTTTAAATATAACATAAATTGAAGACAATATATGTATATATGAAAATCTTATCGATACTATTATTTCTAAAACAAAACAAAATCATTGATTTATCATATTGAGTATTAGAATTTATATGTTGTCATCAAGCTTAGCAATGTGGTGTTATTTTTGTAAAATGTTTCATACTAGACACATGAAGACTAAAAAGATTAGAAACCTGCAATATCAATAAAATATTTGTCTTTTGTTGCTTTCACAGATTATTAATTAGCAAATAAAAGTTTTGAAAATAAAATAATGGTAGTCCAAAATAATTATTAATAGCAAAAATTAGCACAATTTATAATTTTAACTAATAGTTTAATACACACAAACATCATATATATATATTTTTTAATTATTTACCTGGGAAGAAGGTATTTGAAATTACCAAGGTGTTCGCTTTTCTGAAGATACCATTTCTTGAATCTTATGCATGTGGGCTGCACTAGCTAACCAATCAATTTAAATTGACATTTTGTTAGAACAGGAGTATTTGGGGAATAAAAGATAAACATCCTTTCATTGTTACTCATAAATCAATTTTATTCCGTGTGCGGAACACAGAAAATCTTTTATCTCAAGTTATTAAAATAGAATCCTAACAAAATAGCATCATTAAATTTTTTTTCCCAATGTAAAGCATACATGGGCAGTGCATAGTAGAATATATCAAGAATGCTATTGTGAGCAAAAGAACACATATTATAAAGGGTATGACTTTGTTTTATAATGAGAATATATAGCTAACTCATAAGAAATTTAGGATGATTTCACATAGGCTTTCAATGTGAGACACCATCGAGTAGGAGTCAGCTGAGAATGCTCTTCCGCACAACAGACAAAACACAAAACATGTTCTGATCGTGCACTATCCTCATAAGACTTGCTGTGCTTTCACCCACTGTTGCAAACACTTTGTCAATCCACCATATGGAGGCTCTTGCTCTTTTTTCTCTGGCCATAACTTTTCCAACCTTGATGTTCTTCCCCAGGGATTGATCCTGATAACACCCCCAAAGTACTGTGTCAGATGAAGTCTCAATGTCTTCCCATCTAAGGAGCATTCTGATGGGACTTCTTCCAAGACAGATTTATTCATTCTTCTGGAAGTTCAGAGTATATCCAATATTTTTCTCAAACATCATAACTTCAATGCATGCATTTTTCTTTTCTTATTCATGGACCATCTTTTGCATAATTATAAGACAATTGAAAGAGCCAAGGCTTGCTGACATCTTCTTGTACAAGAATCTCACTGCCATGGAGTCGATGCTGACTCACAGTGATTCCCAATGGGTTTCCTAGACTGTACCTTTTTCCAGAAGTAGAAAGCCCCATCTTTCTCCACAGTTGCTGCTGCTCATTTAAACGGCCCACCGTGTGGGATCACAGCCCAACTCCTGATAAGTACACCACCAGAGCTTCTTGTCCATGAATACCTCAGAGATAGTGTGGTTTTATCTCCATACCAATACCCTGAAGTAACTATCACAAAAAAGAGATCACGTGAAGTTTTTGGTTTTCCAAGGCATATAAAATTACACCACTTACTCTGTAGTCTATTCAATCTGTTTACTATTGACTCTGTATTCAAGCTACAGGATAAGTATTGAGCTGCTAACCACAGGTTGGTGGTTCACACTTAACACAGGAGGTAAGCTGAGGCTGTCTCCTCCCATAAACATCTATTGTCTTAGGAAACCTATGAGGGTTTTGAGTTGGAATAAAGTCAGACAGTTGCTAGTATGCAATCGTTTGAAATTTCAAAGTTTGAAATATTGTGAAAATGACCAAAATGTAATGCAAAGACACACTGTGAGCACATGCTGGAGGAGAGGAATGGTGCTGAGCGATTTGCTCAACCCGGGCTTGTCCAACCCCGTCCATTTTCATTCTAAGTACCTGTGATGGGCCATACAGTGAAGCAAAGAGGTACAAATGAAGTGTCCCTGTCCTTTTACATAAAGGCAATTTTAATTTCTAAGGAATCAAATAAATCCTTGTGTAAAAAACTCAGAATATTGAATATGGAGATGTGAGATATGTTTCATTTATATTTACAGCATTGAATCTTGAGCATTTTGTTTTAGCTTTATTATTGTTACTTTCCATTGTTCTGTGCTTTTGGCAAAGCACACAATTCCCTCCTAAAAGATATTCTTGTGCTTAAAAGGTTTTAGTTGTGTCTACAGATAACCTACTGAGTAGGACATTTTAATAGGACAGTGTGGGGGATTTTAAAGTGATTCACATTTCCTTTAGTTTTATTTCATTTCTAGAAAAGATGGAATGAGAATTCCCTTCCCTTAAGTATGAGCTTAAGTAAGGGACTCATTTCCAAATAATAGACTGTGGTCCAAGTGTTTGCGTGTAATGTCTGAGACTCAAATATAAAAGACCATGTGGCTTCCTCCCTACTCCTGTAGTGAGCAGCTGCTATGACTGAGGACATACAGTAAGCCCTATAACAATCCAGTGGCAAGAAAATTAAGCTTCCATCACAGACATGTAAGTGAACGAGCTAAGAAGTCAATCCTCCCAACCCAGGTCAAACCTTTAGATGATGCAGCTGTCCAGTAGGTAAACTCCTCCAGCCTCATGAGAGACTTAGTTCGCACCCACCCAGATAAGCTACACCTGAATTCTGGGCTGGCAAAATGAGTGAGGCTAATATATGTGTTTATTCTTTGAAGTTGTCATATTTTGGAATAATTCTTAATACAGAATTTAATTTTCTTGGCTCTGTATTGTGATTCCATTGCTTTAAAAATCTCTTAAAATAGTATTTTTGATGCCAGGAAACAATGGACCTAGTATACTTGTCACTGTTTCAGCCAAAGACAGATACTAGGTTGATTTGAGAAAATTCTAAATTTATTTCTACAAGCATTTGACAAAAAGGAAACAGTGGGGTTTGTTACCTCTAAACTGCATCAAAGATTCAATCAAAATAAACAAGATATATACCCTGAACCATATGGCAAGTTTGGGAATAGGTTTATCGGGTTTGTTATAAGGAACAGAGAGAGGACTTTCACGATGAAGAAGAGGCCTGGTTCACAGACACGGGAGGTATTCTTGGGTCAGTCTCTCTTTAAGATCTCGGGCTCCGTTGCATATTTAAATGACCCTGCTTGCCCAGATGGTTTTGCTGAATTCGAACATCCTTACTGATTAAGCTTAAAATAATTTTTTACTGTAAAAGGATGTTAACTTTGGGGTTTTAGCAAACTACATCTTAACAGACTAGATCACAAGCTATGTTACATTTCCACTATTTCTTTAACGGTACTTGAATAAAAGCAGGCTACCTTTTTTACCCCCATCTATAATTATTATTGATACTTCTGGAAGATTGTTGATTCATGCAGTTAATATTTAGTTAGCTCTGTCTTTCTGAATTTCTCTCTTTTTTGTCTTCTAAGAAAAACCATTACGTCACCTTTATTGTAACTACACAATTAAAGGTTGGCAATTATTTATTTATAGCATATTGAAAACATTTTATTGTTTTTCTCCACATTTCATTTTTCTCTTAATTCCCTTTGAAAGCAGCAAACTTGTTCTGCTCTGTTTTGTTTTTTCTTCTTTTTTGGTTTCAAGTAGACTCTGATATGTCTAAGAATAGTTTCCTTGGCATTTATCCTATTGTGTTATAACACTTCTTGATTTTTGCGTGTCTTACCTTCAAATAATATTTCTGTTTCTGTCATATGAATTGTTTCTTTCTTCATATACAAGTGAGATGCTTCATCTTAGTTATCTTCTTGATCACTGATTGTCTTTTCAGCTTTATCTTATCTACTTCTTAAATCAATCATTAAATTCTTAACTTTGACTATAATATTATTCTTATAGAATATTATACTATTTATAATATAACATATTACATTATAATATACATTTTTAATATAATCATAATAATATTCTTCAAGGCCAATATTTTCATTTTTCTTCATTTTAGATGTCTCTTGATTTTCCAGGAGCCCTGGTGGCACACGAGGTGGCCCACATTGAGCTGCTAAATGCAAGGACAGCAGTAACAAGATACCAGTCACTCCATAAGAGAAAAAAGAAGCTTTTATCAAGATAACCAACAGCCAACCCTCTAAAGAAGGTGTCAACTAAGTCCACAAGGAGGAAGTTCACCAGTGTGATCCAAGGAATGTAAATAATAAAACCCAAATCTGAAAGAGTGAATGGTATCAGAGCTTGAATTGTGAATCCCTGGTTGACAGTGGAGTGACATTTAGAATTTTAGAATTAAATTCTAAAATTTATTGTGGTGATACTTTTACAATTCTGCTTAATATGATTGAATTATTGGATTGTATGATTTGTGAATTATATACCAATAAAACTATCCATCTCTCTCTCTGTCAAGTCTTTGCAAAACCAAAAGAGCAGTTTGAGCATGGTTACTATAAGTCAGATTCAACTAGATGGTAGTGAGTTTGGTTAGGTTTGGCCTTTGAAAAGTGTTACATGCTCAACTATTGGCTTAAATTTGGTAACTCAAACACACACAAAGGTGAATCAGAAGACAAATCTGCTGATCTGCTTCCAAAAGATCATTACGTTGAAAACTTTAAGGACTAGTTCTACTCTGTAAATGTCTATTCTCCCTGAGTAAAAATTCAGGGCAACTAACAAAAGCAAACATTTCTATGATTAATTTTTTGTAAACTATTTAAATTTTGGAGTAGATGTGTTTCTACATTGTGTAAAAATATACCTAATTACAATGAAGATAAAATGATTCTAAAAACATTCACTAATATTTTCATTTAAAGTTTAAGAGATTTATTTTTAGTGGTCTTTACACGTTTGTGTAGACTTTAATATTGATCTAAAACTATAGATTACATTGTAGAGGATTTCAAAGTTCACAATATTAATTTTTCTTTTCAACATGTATATGTCTCCGTTTATAGTTAGGTCTTCCACAAAGTCCCTTGTTTTACTTATTTATATTGAAATATAATTTCAGAATTTTTACTTTTATCTTTGTACACTTAACATATAATAAAATATTTTTCTCATCGTAAAATAACATATATATGATGCACAAGATATATATATATGGAGTAGAAAAGATGAGACTCTCTACTTCCATAAGCTGTTACAGTCTTGAAAGTTCACAAGGCAGGGCTACCCTGTCCTATAGGGTTGCTATCAGTCAGAATCAACTCAAAGGGTGTGAGATTTCTCCCAATATCTTTGTTCCTGAAAACCTATTCTATACAACATTGTAGTGGTAGAGACATGACAGTATACATTTGTAAAAACCCTTAAGACTGAAAAACACAAAGAATGTACCCAAATGTAAAAGAGGGACCTTAATTATAATATGCCAATATCAGTTCATCAGCTGTAACAAATGTGTAACATAAATTTAAGATATGAATAATAGGATAATTCATGTGCTAGGAGGAGAAAAGGTTATGTATGTACTTTCATCACAGTTTTTCTGTAAACTTAAGTAACTTCTCTGAAAATTAAAAATACAGAAAACTGGGGGTGGTGATTGAAGATCATGATGAGGATAATTAGCCAATTCAACTGCACATATGAATATTGTTGAAATGGCAAACATCTGCTGCCTATATATTTATTAGAAAAGATTGTTTTCTCTGAAAAATATACAAAATGATCTGCCGTGGAGGAGTTACAGCTCTGACATCAGTTCTTTTTCTCATGTGAAGCCTGAGAGGACATTCTTATGCATTTGCATCATTTGGAACAGGGACTGCCTGTGCGTTAATATACACTGGCTATTTTGACCACAGTATAGGGAACAGGTCAAACTGTTGTGTCCTATAAGTCAGCCAGGTGAGCTCAGGGAACAATGGAGGGAAAAAGCCTCCGCGATGATAAAGTGTTCTGTCCTTGCACACGTGTGTTTCTTTGTGGTGTTTTATTTTTACCCCCACAAAAATACTTTCCAGTCAGAGCTTTGAATTCAGCATGGCTGGAGAAAGCATTGTTGCTTGGAGACTTGCCTTCGATGATCATCCCACTGTGAGGGTTGGGAGCTGGAAGATGACTCCCCATGAAAACATCTTGTGATTGAATCCAGTCCAATGCAGGGAGACCCTTTCGCACAGTGAATGTTGGCCCACAAGGCTTCCAAAACAGCGGTTCTATTGAAGCAAGCTGCCGCCTCCTTCTCCAGTCCCGTGACCGGTGAATGCAAAGCCGCAACCTGTGACTTGGCCAAGGAGCGCGAGATCACGGCACCACCCAGGCTCCTGAGCTTCCCGTTTGGCAAGTAATGTCTACCTGATCTGTCCTCATGAATCTCCACAAATTCAAACTGCCTCTTTCTGCCACACTCAGCCCAAGACATCCTGTATGTGTATCTTTGCAGAAAATAGTGGACCTAAAGGACAGAAGATGGTGGGCAAGAACACGTAGCATGCACTACTGTTTGAACCCTAATAGCATTGATGTTGGGTTTTTTAACTTGTTTTTGGTTTCTGATGTATATTGGCCGGTGGTGTAGTTTTTGACATTGTGAGACCGTTTAGAATTCTGCAAGTTCATAAAGGATTTAATGCAAAATTATGGATTCGTGTGGATTTAGACATTAGGGCTAATGTCAAGGAGATTAAATTTGCTAGATAAAATGATAGCCTTTTAATGGAGACACAAGCTGGTTCATGTAGCACATAGGCAATTTTCTATATTCTTTTCCAGTAATTATTGTAATGCTTGATTTTAATACACACATTTAAGCGTACTTGGTTACTATTTTTAGGTATCATGTTTAATGAAGAATTATCAATAAGCCTATTAGTCATTTGATTGTCATAAGCATATTAGTCATTTTAGGGAGTCCTGGTGGCTTAGTGATTATGAGATGGCTGCAATTCGCATGGCCTGCGATTGGAAACTGTGCGCAGCTCCACAGGAGGAATGTGCTGCGTTGTACTCACTTCAGGAGTGACCATCTCAGAAACCCGCAGGGGGTCGTTATGTCACCATTGACTTGATGGCAGGGAGTTTCGTGTGGTTCATTAGTCACTGAATTGGGCCCCTGGGAGAGCAGTGGTTATACATTAGGTTGTGATCTTCAAAAACAGCAGTGTGAACCCACCAGTTCATTCCAGAGAAAACGACGGGGTTTTCTACACCAGTAAAGAGTGCCAGAAACCCACAGGGGCATTTATACCCCGTCATATAGGGTCTGCACGAGTCTACATTGACTCCATGGTTACTTCTTCTTCTAGTCTTTGTATGCTTATTATTTTGTGTGCTTATTATGCTTTTGAATTTTCTTTTATGTCTGATGGTAACTTTTGCCAGTGTTTCTATTGGTGTGTATTTAACAAAATGGTTTATTTACTACTAAATAAAGCAATTAAGTCACTCCTCTGCATCTGTGTTTGATAATGTGAATTTTGTCCTTTTGACTTTCTCCCTTCTTAATTTCCTCTAAATTAAATTTTGGCTGGGATGGTATAAGAAATTGTTAGACATGTAATCAAAATTTATTTTTACAACTATACTTTATTCACACATATTTATAGCATCTATTTTGTAGATGTTCTGGAACATCTCCAATTACCTAAATATTCTTGAAAACTTTTGGATCATAGCAAGCACAACTAAGTCCCTGTCATGAAAACATCACACATACTCATGGGCCTTGCTCATGAGAAGACGGAGGAGATTAAGGACTATCAGTGGTTTGCTGTGAAAGCTGGACATTGAACAAGGGAGGCCAAAGGAGAAGAGATGTGTTTGAATTGTGATATTGGGGAACATTGAAAGTACTATGGACTGCTAAAAGGACAAACTGATTTGGGTTGGAAATGCAAGTCCAGCATGCTCCTTAGAGGCAAGGATGGCAAGACTTCATCTCACACACTTTGGGCATGTTGTCAAGGGAGACCAATCCCTAGAGAAGGACATCACACTTCATACAATGCAGGGGCAGTGAAGGAGGGGTAGGCCTCAATGGGATAGATTAAAACAGTGGCTTCATCAATTGGTTCAGGCCCAGGAACCATTGTGAGGATGACAGGATTTCATTCTGTTATGTGGATTGGAGCTGACTCAATGGCACCCGACAACACCAACAGCAGTGGTTTGTTTGTGAAAAAGGAGCCCTGATTGCTCAGTGATGGAGCTTTTATATGCTGACTGAAATGTCGAGGTTTCTAAGACACCAGCCATTCTGTGGAAGGAAGATGGTAGATTGCTTTAATAAATACTAATTAATAATCTGTAACTAATTGGGCATCCCCTTACAGAGGGGTCGTGGGGAGAAGATGGGCCAGTGAAGGTGCATTATAGCACCGATGAAACACACAGCTTTCCACTGATTCTTTAATGCTCCCCACCTCCCCATCCCACTATCATGACCCTAATTCTACCTTACAAATCCGGCTAGACCAGAGCATGTACATGGGTACAGATAAGAAACACAGGGAATCGAGGACAGATAAACTGCTTGGGACTAATATTGAGATTAGCCATACCAGGAGTGGAAGGGGAAGGTGGGGGGAGAAAGGAGGAACCGAGCACAATGACCTACCTATAACCCCCTCCCAGAGGGATGGATAACAGACAAGGGGGTAAAGGGAGGCATCGGACAGTGCAAGACATGAAAAAATAATAATAATTTATAAATTGTCAAGGGTTCATGAGGGAGGGAGGGAAGGAAGGGGAGGGAGAGGAAAAATGAGGAGCTGATACCAAGGGCTCAAGAAGAAAGAAAATGCTTTGAAAACAATGATGGCAACATATGTACAAATGTACTTGACACAATGGATGCATGGATGGATGGATGGATGGATTGTAATAAGAGTTGTATGAACTCCCAATAAAATGATTTTTTTTTAATTAACTACCAAAACTAAACAGTTAGGTACTAGTTGAGGCCAATTCATAGCAATCCAATAAGACAGGGAAGTACTGTCCCATAATTTCCAAGGGCGTACTTGGTAGAAGGTCATTGCCAAGTGTTTCTCTTGTGTAGCAGCTAGTGGGTTTGAACTGTTGACCTTTTATTTACCAGTAAAGTACTTAGCTACTATGCCATCTGGGATAATTCTACTCTGGCCCACAGGCCCACAAGGAGTCCAAATCAATTAGACAACAAGGACTGTGTTTTCTGGTTTAATTTTTACAGGCAACAATGGTGATTTAGAAAGGAGTGATAAGTCCTCCTCAAAGCACTGAAAAAAATTTCGCTCATTGATCACTGCTCACTGTCATTGGGTAATTCTGAGCCTAACAGAGTAAAACTGTCCCTTTTGGTTTTCAATGTTGTAAATCTTGATAGGAGCTGGAAACCTTACCTTTCTCTGATGGAGAGGCTGGTGGGTTTGAACCACTGACTTTGCCATTAACAAACAAACAAACAAAAAATCACACAAGCTTTCTTGCCATCTGCCACCTTGAAAAAGGTATTACTTGGAGACAATACTTTGAAGGATAAGTAAACTACTGGCCTTAAAAATGGAAGGTGGGTATTTATTTTAAAATCATTTTATTGGGGGCTCTTACAACTCTTGTTACGAACCATACATCAATCGTATCCAACATATTAGTACATATATTCCATCATTCTTTTCTAGACATTTGCTTTCCATTGAGCCCTTGGAATCAGCTCCTCTTTTTAACCCTCCTTTCCCCTCCCACCAACCCTTGTGGCCCCTTGATAGATTGTAGATTGTTAATTATCTTCAAATCTCACACCGACCGCTGTCTCTCTTCCCCTCTGGTTTCTGTTGTTCTTCCCCCTGGATGGGGTTGTGTGGTTATGTGCCATTCATTGTGACCAGTGCCCACCTCTCTCCCTACCTCTCCCTCCCTTCCCCCTACCCTTTCAGTATCTCTAGTCCCATTCCTGTTCCTGGGTTCCATGTGTTGTGAGTTTTATCTCTTGCCTATACCTATGTACATGCTCCCATCTAGTCTAGATTGGAGAGTGGCACTGGGGTCATGATAGCCAGGGGGTGGGTGGTAGGGGGGGAGGTGAGGAGTCCTCAAGGGATCAGAGGTATATTATGTGACCCATTAGTACTCTATTGCACCCTGATTGACTCACCCCCTCCCTGCGACCCCTCTGTGGGGGGATGTTCCATTGTCTCCTGGTTATAAAGCTTGCAGCATTTCTTTAAAAAAAAAAAAAATGGAAGGTGGGGATTTGAAACATACCAGAAAGACAATAATGAAAATGGAGGCCCAAAGACAAAGAAACAGAATAAAGGCTTTAGTCAACCAGTGGAGGGGCTGGTTGGGGCACAGTGGAATAGAAGCAGGTGACCAAAATGACCCTTGGGTCTGGTGCTATCCAGGAAGTGACATCACTAGGGTTGTTATCACCCATCACGCAGTGCAGTAACTTGTCACTTGACCCGCTGACTATCAAACAAGGTTCTGGTAAGAAAGCTTGAGTGACAGTCACTGAACAGAGAGGAGCGTCTCTGCATTGGTCAAAGGAGAGGGCAGTTCGTTGGGGCAGGATGTCAGCAGGGAAAGCTTAGGTGCCCACCCTATGGGGAGAGGGCAGAACCAAGCCACTCTTGGAGGGGTGGTGGGTGTAGTTGGCTGGCTTAGCCCATGTCAGTGTGGGGGATAATAGGGGGTGGCAAGTGACTACTTGAGTCACTGCACTCGGTGACATCAACCCTGGGAATTCCATTAGAGTCTACAAGGATCTTTAGCTGTGTTTTGTCTTTTCTTTTTCAACCATGAACTCAGATACCAGTGGTTTTATTTTAATGAAATTACTGATGAATGGAAGTAACTATTTAACAAAGAATAATTCCTTGGTTTATGAATTTACTCTCAGTATTTCATTACCTCTTATATTGCAACTACCTTACTTCAGATTTGATATTGGGCAGTTCTCCCTCAAAAGGTTAGCTGAAATGAATTTTGTTTTGTATGCGTTGGTATAGGAACCCTGGTGGCATCATGAGTTAAGCTTTGGGCTGTTAACTGTAAGTTCAGCAATTCCGTACCACCAACTGTTTGGCAGAGAATGGTAAAGATTTACAGCCCCTGAAACCCAAAGGGTGGTTCTGCTCTATAGGGTTTCTAGGAGTATGAATTTATTACCTGAATTTATCATGAGGTTGGTTGTTGGTTTGCTATTTATGTCTGAATGTTCATTTCTCCTTACTGTATCACTTTTCAAACTGTGCCACATAATGACATCTTTATATTATTTTGTTTCATGGGTGATGTGTGTTTTTATCACTTCTAAAATATTTTATTTTTATATTTGCTGTATTCTAATTGTACCTTTTCATCATTGAAACATTCACCATTCATAGGTTGGTTTCATATCTGTTACTATGTACCTAGCTGTTTCTTTAATTAAATGATTTTATTACAGAAATCTCCCTTGTTTTATTCTGTATTAGTAATGTGATTGTATTCACTGTCCCCATTGCATATGATGAACAGTTTATGCTCAATGACATTCTGAGCATACATTATCTTTTTATCTATGACATACACCCTCTCATTAGAAGATTTATATTGAAAATAGTCTATGTGCAAGCCCAATCTAACTTCCAATGCTTTTTTGTCAAATCCTGTAATTTATCATTTGCACCATCTTAATTTGAAATTCCTCACATTTTTCTTTCACTGTCACAAATATATTTTCCACAATTTTTAACTAAAAGTTGATATATTTCAAAAACAAATTTTGATTAGTTCATGAGATGTTATCATTACCTTTCCCTTTATTATTTGTGATGGATTTGTTATTTCTATTTAACTTATTAAATGTGTTTTATCTCTTTACAAAAACAAATTCATCTTGATAGTTACAAAGGCTTTGCACAACAGCTAGTGATGTATATATAATAGGCAATAATAAAATAAATGCATATTTAATTAGAGGATGAATGCATTTCCTTAATAAAATGTCAGTCTATAATAGTCAATGCTTAGCTTCTATGAGTTGAAGTTATAAAATAGAATCATGTAAATTAAATATTTTTAAATGTTTATAGAAACAAGCCTATTCCACTTGTTATACACATATTAATTGTATAATTTCCTACACTAAAGCATGCATTAATGGATTTCCAAACTCTATCTAATTTATTAATCATTCAATTCAGCTGAAGAATAAAACTAATTTTAAATCAAGTAAGCATTGCAAACATGTATTATTCAATGCACTGCCAGTTGGAAAATTATGAAATTAAAGCAGTTTATATATTTTCCTCTTTCCAAGTTTCAACGTTATCTTCATAGATGGACAAGGAGGCAATTATAAAATCCAAATCCAGAATGATAAACACAAGGATTACTATTAATTTTAATATATGCATGGATGTTTTGCCTGTATGGTTTGTTATCATAAACTGAGCATAATCTTGCCTACATTCATTTCTTTGGACACTCCGCCATCAGAAGCACATATCAAAATATAAATATCCCTTCTAGTCTTGGAAAATTTGTACAGTACATACGACTGCTTTGACCTTTTCAATATTCTCCATTTTGACTGGTTGTCTGCTCCAATCACAGGTTTCTGGGTTGTAAACAGGGAAAAGTGGGCATGGGATATGAGTCAAATTACAGAATCCTGAAAAGGTCACTGTAGGATCATTCTGACTGCACAGCACAAAAGATGCAGAAAAAGAGATTTTTGATTTTTGAAAAATGAGTAAATGTGATTATATGTATGTTTTTCACAGTAACAGTAACATTCAATGAAACTTCCATTGTGGTCATAATTTCAAAATTAAGTGTTCATCAAAATCTGAAAAGTCTAAGAATAATCACATAGAAAATGTAATTACGTATTTTATGTCATAGACCATATTGATTATATCAAGTCATCTTGAACAGGAAATGCTCAATGTATTAATGCACACAATTATTAGCGAAATAATGGTCATATAATAGTGCAACATTCGTGTTAACCATTCCATTCAAAGGCAGCTTGAAATACTGCAGTATAGATCCAAATGAAAATTAACTTTACTTGACATATTCAGCCTTATTAAATGCCTCAAAGGGGGAGGGGGATGTTTTGTTTTGTTTTCCTTTGCTGTGTGGAGCTCGAGCAATTGGTATTTTGATTGTGCTGTTCATCACTTAAATGATTAGCTTTTATCAAAAGTAAAGCATTTTCAAGACAAACACACAGGGGGATTTTGGTTGAAAATTAGCATAAAACAATATTGTAGTATTCTATATGTGTGGTGAAGAGCCATATCTAAAGACATGCAAACTAACATGCAAACCATCCTTAAGTGTATTTTTTGTCTTTGATTTTGAATTACTTAAAAATAAATGGCTCTTATTCTTCAGTGCCTAACACTACCTACATTAGAGTCTTTCTTGTCATTTATTCTGTTTAGTATAATATATAGATTAGCATCAGATTCTTAAATGTGCTATGCTTTAAAATTATAAAGAAAAGAAAGAAGGAAAACCAAAGGCATAGTTATATACTGTTTTAACACATAGATTTTTGACTATACAAATTATAAATGATATTTATTTCACCAATAAAGCAAATCTGAATTCCTTTAACTACTCTGTGATTCAGATTACAATATGATCATAAATTAACTGAACAACTGCTTAACAGTGTCATATAATTCAGGCCTATATTATGTCAGACATCTATTCTCTCTAGTAATTCTTTATAAATCATTAAAAATCCCATTCTTATTTAGAATTTTGGGGCATTTTTACTACTTCAAGGAGTAACATAAAACAAATGAATAAACAAAACAACCCCTATTCCTTACCTCTCAGATCTAAATATTAGTCTGAATACTGGAAGAAAAGTAAATCTGAAGAGCACTTCAGTTGTTAGTGGCATGCAAGTTCATTTCAAACGTAAGTGGAAAGATAGTTTACTACACATGGGTAAGTCAAAATGAAGGGTCACAAAATCATAGAAAGTCACCGCAAGTCAACTATGACAAGCGTAGAAGACTGAGATAGCTTATCTGCAGCTATGAACTGATTGCAGACATGTGTTTAAACATGTAAACATGATTTTTTTTTGAAAACCCTGGCATGTGTGAATGGAAGACCCTAGTAGGAATCTTTACAGACTTTCCCCTGTGTATGTGTGTGTGTATAGCAAAAGCAAATTTAAAATATAATGAAGTAAAAGAGCAGAACAAAAAATTTCAAAGATCTACCCCAGAATAGATATTTTAGGCCAAAAAGCAAGTGTCAATAATTTTTTAATTGAAATACTACAAACTATTTTATTCAGAACACAATCCTGTGAAATTATAAATAAACCATAAAAGAGTCAATGCCCCCAAATAAAATATATGAAAATTGAAAAACATTTAGCTTTTGGGTAATTGAGCAAATAAAGTTCAGAGCCCAAATATTCCTTGAAACATATGAGAACAAAAACACAGCATAGTAAAATCTCTGCAACATAGCTAAAGTCATACTAAGAGTCAGTTTATAGCAACAACTGCATGTATGAAAAAGGAATAAATAATTAAACACCTAATGCATCAACTTTAAAAATTGGAAAAAGACCAGCAAAGCAAATCCTCAGCAAAACTTCTAGGCTGGAAGATTAGAGCAACAACAAATGAATAAGAATATGAAAAAGCTACCAGAAAAATTAACAAGATAAGAAATTGGTTCTTCTAAAAATTAACCAAATAAAAAACCACTGGCATACCTAACAAAGGAAAAGGGTGAGAAGCAAATATTACATATAAGAAATGAAATGGAAGACATTGCACTAGAACCAAGTGAGATAAAAAATACTCAGTACTGTGAAAATTTATATTCCAACAAATGTGAAGAAATGGCTGCATTTCTAGACATTTATTCTTTACCTAAATTACCACAGACTGATGTAGAAAATCTCAACAAGAGACAGAACAACAGATATGCTTATGAAAAATTGCCAACATCAAAACAATATGAGACCAAGTGGTTCCAACAGGGAATTCTACCAAGAATTTAGAAAAGAGTTAACACCAATCCTACATGAACTATTTCACAATATACAAGCAGACAATATACTACCACACTCATTTTATAAAGCAAGTATACCTTTGATACCTAAGGCAGGATAAAATATCACCAGAATTAAAAATTATCGATCCAAATTTCTGAAGAATAAAGCACTAAAATTTTCAACAAAATTCTAAACAACAGAAGTCAACAAAGCATCCAAAAACAACACATTGTGAGCAAGTGAGATTCATGCCAGATAAGCAAGTATAGCTTAACAGTATATTGGAACAGTCGATGGAATTCACAACATAAACAAAACAAGGAATAAAAATTATATGATTATCTATATTGATGTAAAGATATTTGGTCAAATTCAACTCCCATTCTTGATAAAAACATTCAACAAAACAGGACAAAGGGGATATTCATTAACATAATAGAGGCCATAAACTCAAAGCCAGTGGCTGGCATCTTTCCTAAGGGAGATAAATTGAGAGGATTCTCCTTTAGAATGGGAAACAGGGTTGGGCATCATCACTTCTCTTATTTAATATAGTCCTGGAAGTCTAGTACGAGTTATAATACATCCAAAATATTAAGGTCTTTCATGTTGGCAAAGAAGAACAAAACTCTTACTTTACAGACAATGTAATCCTACATAAAGAAAACCTTCAGGAAATCAATTTTAAAATTGCTGGAAGTAATTGAAAATTTGGCAACGTAGCCACCTCTAAGAATAACATATAGAAATCAGTTGGATTTTTGTATATTGAAGAAGTGATAATAAAAGGGAAATTAAAAGAACAATAGCATTTACAATAATCACCACAAAGATACAATATTTAGACATAAATCTTACCAGAGAAGTAAACCAATAGATGAATGTTCCATGCTCCTGGATAGGAAGACTAAATATAGCGAAAAGGTCATTATTATCTAAAACACTACATATTCAATGCAAATCTAATCTAAATCCCTGCACAATTCTTAATATAAAGAGAAAAACTATTCACCAATTTTATATGGAAAGAAACCCAAAATAAACAACACAGCATTCAAAACAAAACAGAGTAGTAGGTTTTACTCTCAGACTTTAAAACCTATTATATAGCAGCAGTAATCAAAGCATCTTGATATTGGTACAATAATAGACATGAAGAGAGATGGATTAGGATTGAGAACCTAGAAAAACAACCTAACACCTACAGACACCTGATTTTTGACAAAGGACTAAAACACATTAAGTGGAGAAGAGGTAGACTGTTGAAAAAAATTGCCTCTGCACCTGATATAGATGAAACAGGACCCATACCTCATACCATGTACAAAAACAAGCTCAAAATGGATTACATAACTCAATATAAATCCTATAACCATAAGATAATCACTGAAAAAGTAGGGAAATTTTAAGGGCCCTAATACAAGGCATAAATATACTATCTAGCATATTGAAAAATACACTATAGAAGACAAAAAAGAGGGCTGGGACCTTCTAAAGATATAACATTTGTACACATTGAAAGAGTCCATCAAAAAGATAAAAGCAAGCCCACAAACTGGGAAAAATATTTGACAATGATATATCTGAGAAAGCCTAATTTTTAAAAATCTATAGAAAACTACACTACCTTTTATGGAGTTAGATTTTGTGTCAACTTGCCCTTGGGTAAGAAGAGAGTCCAGTCTGTCAACCAGGTCACAGCCTAATGATGTCTTTTGGGGAAATAAAGAAAAAGAAAATTAGTTTTCACATCAAAAGATAGGACCTAGAGACTATGAGAGCTCAGGGTCAGAGACAGAGGTAGGGAGAGGAAATTACAGGAAACCTGGGGGGGGAAAACAATCACATAGAGAAGAGGATTCATGGGATTCTGCTACTGATTTGATTTAATGAGATGGGCTGTGAAACTACATACAATATGTTTTCATTTGCAAGTGGTATATTCTACAAAGGAAAAATTAAAAATATATAGGTAAAAGTCTAACAAATAAATGAAGCTATTTTTAAAAAGATGATGGTCAGAGCCTTGAAAACCGTCAGTTCTATACATGTGTTTGAGTGACTGGAAAAGGAGGAAAAGTAAAACTGATCAGGACTTGGATTCTTTAATGATATACCAGTTTGTTTCAAACAAACAAACAAACAGTGATCTGCCCAACTAACGGGCATTCTCAATTCATTGAAACAAAGGCAACCAAGCAAAATGTGGAAGCTATCATAAATATAATTTATACTACATACAAGTAAAGTTTTGCTGAATGTTGCAGCATTAATAGGGAGCTCCCCGAAATTCAAGTCATATTCAAAATAGAATGTGGCATGAAGGATATTATTGCTGATATCAGGTGGGTGTTGTTTGAAAACAGAGGCTACCAGAAGGGTGTTTTCTTATGCTTGATTGACTATAAAAATGCATTCAACTGTTTGGATCATAGCAACCTACAGATATGATGGAAGAAAATGAATTTCAGAACACTTCATTGTGTTCATACACAACCTGTAAATGGACCCAGAAACAGGCACTCAAACAGAACAAGGAGTAGTTGAACATTTAAATAAGGAAAGGTGGGTGACCTTTACCCTACTTATTGCTTGCTGAGCAAATAGTTTAAGGAGCTGGAATATATGAAGAAGAACAGTGCATTAGGATTGGAGGAAGACTTAATTACAACCTAACATATGCAAATGACGCAACCTTGCTTGATGAAAGTGAATGAGACTTGAAGCACTTGCTGATGACACCAAAAGATGACAGCCTTCAGTATCAACAGCCTGTAACTCAACATAAAGAAGAAAAACAGACAAAGAAAATCCCTCACAATTAGGCTAAACGATGACATGTATGAGTAATTGGACAATGAATAAGGAAGACAGAACAATCATTGCATTTTCATTTTAGTGTTGGTGAAGAATATTAAAGGCATTTTTGGACTGGCAGAACAAAACAATCATCTTGGAATTACAGCCAGAGTTTTCCTTAGAAATGAAGAAAGTGGGACTCTATCTCATATAGTTTGCACATGTTATCAAGAGTGAACAGTCTTTGGAAAAAAGACACCATGATTGGAAAACAGAGGGTCACTGAAAAGAGAAGAATATTCTAAGCAAGATGGATTGACAAGAGGAATGTAAAAAGGGGCTCAAACAGCTCAGATTGGTCAGTGCTTTGTTCTTTGTGTCCAGTGTTGCTATGAGTTGGAGTAGATTCACTGGCGTGAATCTGTTCTGACTCATGGATACTCTATGGAATACAACAGAACTGTTCCCGGGGTTTCTGAGACTGGAAGTCTTTACAGGAAGAAATAACCCCATCTCTCTCCAGTGGAATGCCTGATAGTTTTGAACTGTTGCCCTTGTAGTTAGGAGCCTAATGCATACTGCTTTAAGTTACTAGGGCTCCTAATGCTACCAAAATCCTAATCTGATATATAGGGTGTTTCCCTAGGGTGTGCCCTACAGCATCTGTTACCAGACAAAAGTTAAATTTAGAGATAAGGGAGAAATGAGAGGGGGGCCTGCTATCAACAGGAATGAAATACTGTGGAAGCATCTTTTGGACTCACATCCCTGTGCTGGGAACTTAAATCAGGGGATGATTGACACCAAGAAACATGGCTATCTCTAAGGCACACCAAACCGAGCCATGCTAAAAGGAGACTGGGTGTTCCTCCTGAACTGTGAGCCAACAGAAAGGTAAAAAAATTCCTAAGAGCTGGCCTCATGATTCCAACTTCCAGTTCTAAACTGTGAGATAATAAGTTTGTGTTGTTAAAGCCATTCACTTGTGGTGTTTCTACTAGAGCAGCACTAACTAACGTAAATACCAGATAGATCAAAATGTGAAGAAATGACCTTGCATTCATTGTTACAAAGAACTTTCCAAGATCTTTCCTTAAATACACAGGAGTCCTAGTGTCAGAGTGGTTATGTGTTGGATGCTCCTCGGGAGAAAGATGAAGCTTTCTACATCTGTAAAAAGTTAAGATCTCAGTAAACCAAAGGGTAGGTTTATCCAGTCCTGTAGGTTTGCTATGAGGCAGGATTAAATCAATGACAGGAATTTTGGTTTGGTGTGATCCCTAAGAAGAAGAATGCTAATGATAGGATAATATCAACACACTTAAGAGAAAAACCAGGTACTATGTCTATTATTCAAAATTATGCAGTTACCACTAATGCCAACGATGAGGACACTGAATATGTCTACCAACTTCTGTAATGTGAAATCAAGCACACATATAATCAAGATGCATTGATAATTAGGGGTAATCAGTCTACAAAAGTTGGAAACAACAACAACAAAAATATAAGCAATTAAAATCATGATTTTGGTGATTGAAGAGATTGTATGACAGAATTTTTTAAGACCAATGATTTATTCATTACAAATGAATTCATGCTTTGTATTTTTTTAATCATTTTATTGGTGGCACATACAATTATTATCACAATCCATGCATATATCAATTGTGTAGAGCACATCTGTATACTCGTTGCCCTCATCATTCTCAAAACATTTGCTCTCCACTTAAGCCCTTGGCATCAGCTCCTCAATTCTCCCCTCCCTCCCTACTACCCCCTCCTTCATGAACCCTTGATAATTTATAACTTATTATTTTGTCATATCTTACACTGTCCAACATCTCGCTTCACCCACTTTTCTGTTGTCCATCCCCCAGGGAGGAGGTTATACGTAGATCTTGTGATCCGTTACCCTTCTCTACTCCACCCTCCCTCCACCCTCCAGGTATGGCCACTCTTACCACTGGTCCTGAAGGAATCATCTGTCCTGGATTCCCTGTGTTTCCAGTTCCTGTCTGTACCAGTGTACATCCTCTGGTCTAGCCAGTTTTGTAAGGTAGAATTGGGATCATGATAGTGGGGGGCGGGCAGGAAAAAGGGGTGAGAACCATTAAGGAACTAGAGGAAAGTTGTATGTTTCATCATTGCTACACTGTACCCTGACTGGCATTTCCTCCCCACGACCCTTCCATAAGGGGATGTCCAGTTGCCTACAAATGGGCTTTGGGTCCCCACTCCGCACTCCCCCTCATTCACAATGAATTCATGTTTTTATGAACAACAGGTTTTTTTATGAACAGCATGAATGGGCATAATACTTGTGAACCTTACCAGGTGGAAAACATAGGAGTCAATTAGACTACAAGTCTAAAGAGATGATGGAGAGACTAAATTTCTTAAAACAGAAAAAAATAGGCACTGAATGCAGAACAGATCAACTGCTCATAGTCAAGTTCAAGTGGATGTCGAAGATTTGTCTCACCTGAATCTAGAGGTGAGTTGAAGAAGAGATTTCAGGTTCTGAAAAACATTGACTAAAAACCAGATGAATTGTGGGCTCATATATAAGACACCATGCATTAAGAAAACAAAAGATTATTTTCTAAAGATAGGAAAGAAAGAAAAGAACATAATGTACATCAGAAGAGACTCTGAAAATTGCTCTTGAATGTGGAATACCTAAATCAAAATGAAGAAGTGATAAACAGATTTTAAAGGGTGTCGTGAAAAAATAAAGTATTACAATGAAATATATAAAGTCAGGATTTAGAAAATCAAAAGTGAAGACTACGATAGGCATTTCTCAAGTGACCCAGAGTCACCAGGCAAAAAAAGAATTGGTCAATACTCAACCGTATCAGGAAATAGCTTATGATCAAGGAAATACAATATTAAAGGCAAAAGTCTAAGTTGCACTGAAGGAATTAGAAAAAACAAAAATTCAGGAATAGACACAATACCAGTTGAGACATTTAAACAAATGGATGCAACTTTAGAGGTGCTCATAAATCTATGTTGAGATCAAACAATTTGAAATTGCTAAACCACCCACAAGTAAAGTATTGCAATATCACTCAAAACCATTTGCACAAGTCCATTGAGAGGAATGTGTCAAAACTTAAAGGTGGGATCAGAGGCCATTCCTTTGGAATGAGGAATTTCAGAGACCTTCAGTGAAAACTGTCTGTGATCTGCAAATGCCACAAAGCCGGTTGCTGACAGCAGGGAGTACCTGAAGAACTGACTGACCTAGATCAAAGAACTCAGCCTTCAGTGTGATTGTGCTGAGTTCTAGCGATAGAGACAAAGATCTCCGCAGCTTGGCCGATCAGCAATGCCATAATAAAGGGAGGAAAGACGGAAGTTGTCAAGGAATTTCTTTTTTCCATTTGACTCCACAATCAATGCCAATGGAAACGACAGTCTAGAATGCAAATGACACACTGCATTTCACAAATCTGGTGAATGATGGATGTGGAAGACGAAACAATAATTGCTGCTTTTGAATTATAATATTTAGGGTGAATTTAAGTGTATCACGGACTGACATAGAGGAAACAAATTTATCTATGTAGATGAAAGCCAGAATGCCCATTAGAAAGGAGGATGGCTGGAATTCATCACATATACTTTGGATATATTATCAGGAAGGGACTGTCCCTGCAGAAGAACATCATAATGTAGAGGGACAGAGAAAAAGAAAAAATCCTCAATGAGATGGACTGACTATTGGCTGTAATAATGGACGCGAATATATGACTGAGTGTGTTAATCTGGGCACTTTAGAGAAACAAATCCAAAAAAACTCATGTATAAGAGAGAGTTTTATATAAAGGTAAAGTGCACATCAAGAAAATATCTCAACCCAGTGTTGCCCAAGCCCACAAGTCCAACATTAACCCATATGTCCAACACCAATCCACAAAGTCCTCCTCCTTCTCACAAAACATACGCAATAATGCCAACTGCAGGAGGAAAGCCGAGTCAGTGAATGTGTAAGCATCTCAGTGCTGGCAGGGGTCTCCACACTGGTGCTCTAGCACCCAGGGCTGCATCAGGGTAGGTCCATGTGGCTTCTCCTTAGGGATGTCTTTCAGGAAGTCAGCCTTGTCAGCTGAAGCAGGGAACTGGCTAAGACAGCTGCAACCTGGTCCGACCATCAGAAGAACTAGAAAGGAGAGGCTCACTGAGCCATTTATCCCTTTGCCCTTCAATTAACCCCACATGTGTGTATTGGCCAGGTTGGCACAATAAGCTACCTCACTGAGTGAGAGGATGGTGTAGAACCAGTGTGTTGCGCTCTGCTGTACAGAAGTTGGAACTGACTTGAGAGTACCAAACAACAAAATGATGCATTTCTATTTGTCATTTATTCTATTAATGTTTTCCCTCAAATTCAACAACACAAAGGCTACTTTCCTGTCATATTTGTTGTTCTAATTACAAACCAACATCTGTTTGTTTGTTTTTTGAAGCGTTGGGCTGATATCCAGCTGAGAGGCAGTTCAACACCTCCAGCCACCCCAAAGGAGAAAAACTGGTCTTTCTGTTTCTCTAAATGGTTACAGTTTCGGAAACCACAGGAGGTCACTAGGAGTTAGCATTGATTTCATGAGAATGAGCTAGGTTTTCTGATTCAACCTACCATTATGGTTTCTCTGCATTTCTTTAAACATATTTATCATGCATGTATTTTCATTAAATGATATGCAAAAGTAATTTATTTCTGATGATGAAAGGTCATTTTTTTCAGGGCATAAATTCTATCTGCATCTGTCATTTTAGATAACTTTATAGCGTAGATTTTCATAAATATATTTTAGCATTCCACGAGTATGCCCCAAACACTTCATAAAGTGAAATTTCTGCAAACTAAAAGTCTATGGAATAATTCCCACAACCATTTGATAAGTACCTTTTGTTTAAGAAATTCACTAAGACATCATACACTGTATACCTCACAGACCTGAAACAAATTCTACTTATTTTACATAAACTGTATTTCAGGGGCATTTTATAACTTATGTTTTATTCTAATCTGTTCCTCATTAATGCAAGATACTAATTTTTCTTTTAAAAATGTGCATCTTATGTTTTATTTTGCTGTACTTTGGGCAGACATTCTCATTTAGCATGAAGGTTACCACTTTTAATACGCATTCACAGTTAATGAGATGATAAAATTCTATACTTATTACTTTGAAAACAGTGATGTCAAAGGATATGCATATTGACTTGTGTGCTTTTTACTTATTTCTTTGAAATATTTTGCATATTCCTGAGCACAAAATAAAACTCAGTATAAATTAATTGAGAAGGTGAAATAATAAAAGAAACAAATGTGTGTTTGCGTGTGTAGTGATTTTTTAAGTTGTAAGTTTTTTTTTTCTTTTTCAGAGCTCTATCTGGATCTACATTTTAAAAAATAATAATTTAGTGTGGCATAATAGTTGCTACATTCAATAAAGTTCAAATTGTACTGCGTCCCAAGACATTTTAATTTACCAAGAACAAGAAGAAAATAATACTATTATCAATATAATCTAAATTTAAAGTTTGTTTTGTGACTCCTAATATTTTGACACATTGACTTTTAGCATATGGGCATGGTTTGGCATAGGACTGGATTCATGTTCTACAATATTTTCTGGCTATTTTTCTATATTCTAACAGTCAAGTGACCACTTCCAGAGAGTACAAAAGGATAAAATCCTTAGGAATAAATTTTAGTAAAGGAAGTAAATTACTTATACATGGAAAACTGCAATGTACTGTTAGAGATAAAACAAAAACAAAAAATGAAGATGGCTTATACGGAAAACTATCTGTGTTCATAGGATAAAAGCTAAGTTTTTGAAGCAATATTTTATTGTCTTTTATCTTCAATTATTTACCAGTCACCAGTAATGTTTTTAGCTATTATCAATGCATAAGAAACTATTCTGAGGACATAACATAAATTCTAATGTTGAATTCTCTTGGTCCTAATGTATCAAATTTGTTCTTTATTATTCTTTCAGACTTACAATAATATATGTCATGGCTTAATTGCCAGCATTCTCTTTAGGTCTTGACTTATATTAATTGTTAATTAACTGTAATTATTGTTAATCTCTACTAGTATTTCTACTAGTATTAATGAAAGAGAATCATATATGCTTCATTCAGTAAGGTCCAAGTAAAAGTTATGCAGATGTTTAGTATGTAAAATGCAACAAAAATAAAATTGCATTACCAAGATTTTCTGGATCCTTACCTTATTTTAAACTTTTCATGTGCAATGTCCAAAATTCAATAAAACTATGCCAGATTTGGTTCCGACAGGTGTTAAAATAATCCTACCACAAGCAACAAGTAAAGAGAGGGAGAAAAAGAAAGAACTATTTTAAAGCAGCTCTTTAGATAAAGGAGAACAATAAAAAGAAGGCATAACATTGACAGAAATTAACCCTGAATTGAAAACATCAGTGGACAAAATATCTTGAAGTAGATGTTCCCACACAGGTTAGTGCCTATTGGGTGCAGTATGGAGCAGCTAAACTCTTTGAAAAATCAGAAGTCTTATTAGGTCATAGAACCAAAGGGTAAAGTCTGAGTCTGTTAGAGATTCAGAAAATTCATATGGAAATGTAGGGTTACGATCCCCCAAATGAACCTACAAACTCTTCTCAAGTCAATGACTCCACACTGAATTATATAAGCGTGGGAGAAATCCCCCAGACCTGGTAGAGACCAATAGGAAAACTAAAACAAGAGTACAGATTTCACCTGCTGGCACTTGAAAAATTTAGTTAACATGATATTGATGTGATTTGAACTATTTTCATTTTAATAAGTAGTTTAACATCAGATTTGGCATTGATTGATTTAATTCAGTCACCTATTTAACAACAATACGATGAACACAAATTGAGCAACACTTTATGATTTTAGAACGTAAGTAAAACAAGATCCCTGGACATTATGCCTGGAGCAGCCTGAGTGAAATGAGCAACGGACGAACTGGTGGCTGGGTCTTCCCGGCAGTGCTGATGACTCAGGACAAATCCACCAGTGCTCACAGATGCTTGAAAACCTGCCTTTTCTCGCATGAGAAGATATGGAAGTTCCGTTTTATTTACATATTATAAACTGTTTACATGCAAACCCATTATGTCAGATAGTTTGTAAATACCAATTTATGAATGCCCTCTTAAATCACACATTGAGAAACAAGAGCCTTGAATGATGAATGTATAAAAAATGTTTTAAATCATATGGTATTTAAGTTAAAAGAGATAGGTTTGACTTATTAGCTATAGGGTAGTGCATAATTATTACCTTGAACTTCTTCACAATCAAATAATCAAAATGATAGTATGCAGCTTATAGCATTAGTTGGGAAATTTAAAAGCGATGTTACACAACATATTTAGTAAGTATTTTCGTTAGTGAATTCTAAATATTATAGATATTATTGTAAGCATTGTTAAGTTAATGTTATTATTGATAATGATGGTTCAAAATTAAGAAATTGGTTTATTTTACCTCATAGTGGAAGAGTATAAACCTAGCTTCCTAATGCAGTTCCAAAATTAAAACTGGGTTTTGGTTAAGGACCAGGAGCAAGCTGTACACAGAAAAAAATGGAATATGTTTCTAAGCAACTAACAGCCTCTTGGGAAACTAACTTGTATGAACACTATGACTTACATTCTATGTAAAAATAGAAATATATGAGGGTCATTTAAAAAAAGTATTGCTTTTAGGGTACCAGTGATGTATACATTTTTTTCCCCAAACAAAATGTTTTTAAGCATGTCTTGTGATCAGCAAACAGCCACAGACAAGTTTTCTCAATTATACAATTGCATGCCTTCCAAAAAAAAATGCAATTAAAATAGAGGTTTCCAGGAGTTCTGCTGGGCCAGCTAGATTCACTGCAGAAGGATCAGTGGAAACAATTATAGCAACTGTTTTAGGGGTAACCTTGAGAGATTTTCCCATGATGATTCGATGGATTCTGAAAAAGTTTGAAGCAAGTGTGAAAGTGCATTGATAAGAACAGAAGGTGGAACATTTGTGCCCAGGACTGATTATTTTCTTTCATCAGGACAATGTCCCTCCTTCTTCCTCAAATGGAGACTGGACTGTCCTTTGAGAATTTCCTGGGAAAAGCTTACCCCATCCACTCTTGAGCCACGATCTTGATTCTTCAGACTTAGGAGTCCTCGAACGCAAAGAACATTGACTGAGACACGATTGAGTCTCTCAAGGATGCCGATTTAGTGTAGAATGAAGAGTGCAGAATCCATTGTGGGGAAGGATCAGAGACCTGGAAACGCCACTGTCTGAAGTATATAGGCCTAGAGGGTGAAAGTCATAGTTAACATTTTTAGATTTTTATATAATAAAAGTTTGTAGAATTTTGAAAGTCACCCTGGTGCCACAGTCCTTACAGTTAAGATACTAACGACAAGGTCAGCATTTCAAATCCACCAGTCACTGTGCAGCAGAAAGATGACACTGTCTTGTCCATGAAGATTTATAGCACCAGGAATCCTGTTTGTCACTGTGACGCAAAATCGACTGGATTTTGGGGCCGGTTTTGAGGGATTTTTGAAAATGTTTTCTTTAATGATATTGCTACCATACTTTTTAACAAACCCTTATATGTCAGCACATATGTATCCATAAGTTTGGGATCTTTTAGTCTATTTTATTGTCCTATAATTTCATTTTTAATTTAAGATTCTGTTCTTTTTATATACCTGTAAATATCTAACATTATTCATAATTTCTCAAAAATAATTTTATGGCTTTGTATTACAAACTGTTTTAGACTATAATACAATGGGGTACAACAGATACACTGGTTTGTGTCACACTAGGACACTCCATGAGACTCTAGACATTGCCTGAACTGAAAAAACAATGTTACGGATTACTAGTAATATTTTAAACAATATTTAGCTCGAACATGCCATCAGGCACAGAACATGCCATGATCTCTTAGGTACAAATTTACAGCACTCATGGAATAGTGTGTAAACTGGTTTCTGCAGTGAAAGAATTTCATTGAGATGGGATTCGGTGGGGTAGTCCTTGTTAGTGAGAATCTGGAATGATAGTGGAGATTAAATTCTATTTTTCTAAGAACATATTCAGGGTATAATATACAATCTGATTTTAGAGATATAGAATAAAATATTCCAAAAGAATGTTGTTTGGGATTTTTTACAAGCTACAATGTGATTAATGTATGTGTGCTCATAGCCGTTATGTAGAAAAATCTCTCTGTTTTAGTAAGATTTGGACAATAAAACTAAAGATAGGGTCACTCTAATGTTCCACAGCTAAGACTCCACTGTACTCATGTCTTCTAACAGTGGTATTTGACATATTTGCAATAGTGATCTACAATTATCTGCAAAGTCCGTACATCAGTCTTCCTAAGGAATAATCATTATTTTCCAAATAGTATCATATTTTTATACCAATGCCATGCAGTTATATAACCTAGGTTTAAATTACTGTTCCTTATTTTTTATTAAACTGGGTATTTACTTTATCTTAGTTTTTTCATTTAACTCTGTTGAGTTTTAAGAGAAAGAACTGTTATTATTACCACTTTATAGACAAGAATGCTAAGGCTTGGTACTATGATTTAATCTGTTAATACATGGACATACTCAGTATAGATATTCTTTGATATTTGGATCAGTTGTAGAGAATTCTTTAAATGGAATCACTGCTCTAGAGTTTAAGAATACCTTCAGTTTTGTTGTTTAGACATGTAAACCAATTTGACTACCCCAGAGTTAGCAAAAACTGCACTATTAAAAATAAAATAACAGGTGCAGGTTTTCTATCATTTTATAGATGATAGCTAGCTAGCTAGCTAGATACCCAATGCATACATTATTGCGAAGCAGTGGTTTACTGTGTACACAATTCAGACACGTTGTCAGGAGACAGCAGTCTTTGGTGGAGAAGGTCATTATGTTTGGCATATTAGAGGGGCAGCAAACAGGAGGAAGGCACTCATTGAAATGGATTGGCACCATGGCAAGAACAGGCTCAAGCATGGGAACAATTGTGAGGATGGCACGGCACAGGGCAGTGTTTCTGTGTGTTGAGTATCAGGTTGCCATGGGCTGAAACTGACTCACTGGCACATAACAACAACAATGTACGCATTTGGTCCTTTAATAAAACTCATTTAAAATAAATTCCTCCCTGTGGGGCTCGGGCATTGACTTCCCAAAGCCAAATATTGTTTTACTTCAACTGATGTGTTATTAATCATAGCTTATAGGCTTGAACTCATTTAAAACAGTAAGGTGGTCTCTTGCTGGAAAGAATCTCAAAGTAAGTAGAAACCTTTCAACAGTGAAAATATTCCCACTGAATTCTATTGGACTACAAATTTTTCCACTTGATGATCAATGCTTCACAGCACCTGATAATTTAATATGCATACTTCTTCTACAACAAAGCATTCCAAACACTCTTCCTGTTTTCTGTTAAGAAGTTTCCCAGTTCCTTGATAAATCTAATTACAAAAGTTTTGAGGCAATGCCTGGAAATGTTTCTAATTGAAAGGTTACTGACTTGACACAAAGAATTCTATGGGGAAGCAAAAATATGTTGAGGAAAAAAAGTCATTAGAATGTTGTCCAGAAATCCATCAAAATGACATGTTCAGTTTGGTCTGAGCCCTTTCCCTTTGCTCAGTTGTATGTATGAACACGCACACGTGTTTATTTGCTGTCACTGTTGAAGCCCGGCTGCTCTGGTGAAGATTTGCACATGAAAACCAATGATTGGAATCAAAGGGCACTATTTTATACTATAAATGGTTTTACATACTTTTCATATGAATATCTCCACCAAAATTTGATGTTAGTTTTTCAAAACTAGTTTTGATCATATAAGATCAATGGATCAAATTTATCCAGTAGCTTTGTGTGAGAAAGACCTGTAAAATTGCTTCCATAGAGATTACAGCCAAGAAAATCGTAGGAGACAATTCTACTGCTACACGGAGCTACGATGAGTCAGAATAAGCCAGACTGAACCTATCAACAAGAGTCTGAAAATAGAAGTAATTGAGCATTAAGTGACAAGATAGACCCTAAAACCTAACATGCCGGTCCTGTCACTTCACCTATGCTAAGAATGTGTGAGAGCAGAAAACATAGATAATATGTGATGTATTCTCCTGCACTATCTTTGAAAATGAGAATGGCTTCGGATCATTTAAATGAGATACTGCTTCTCTGACTTCAGTCGTCTAATCGGTCAATTGAACTAAAAAAATATATTTTTATCTCAATTTGAAACACAACCCTTACAAAAATGCACACTCCATATTTGTAATGTGACACTTCACATCAAAAGAGCAAAATAAGTTGAATTTCAAGAGATAATCACTGAAGTTGACAACTGTGTTCTACTCTGTTGTATGGTCATGTCATCCTGCATCTCTCACTCTGATTGCACACGCACACCCAGATGACTGTGCCAGAGATGATCATGTGATGTCAATAACTGTCATTTTTTCATACCCATGTTGACAGATATTAAAGAATTCAGCATTAAAGGGGCACCCTAGCTGACCAGTAACTGTCTTTTTCTTTTACATCAAGTTAGTGTGTTTCCTGTCCTGTGTTGGGTATTATTCTTCATTTGGAAAAATTACGGATATCATCACTGAGTCTAAATTATATTTTGTCACATTATTTATGTAGCAATGCCCCTCGATCTCTGGTTAGATAAAGCTTAGCGGCCACAGACCCCTTCTGCAGGAAGGCACAAGGGAGAAGACAGGTGGCACCTGTTTCCATTACAGAATTTTTGTTTATTTTGATTTATCAGAAGCATTTTCTCTTTGCTGTTTTAATACTTTAATCATTACTTTGCAAGGAACAATTTCAGAAATGAGGTATAAGTAAGATGGTTAAAATATTGCCTTCACAATAGATATCACATTTAACCCACGCGATGTATTTAGGTTGATTTGGATAGACCACGTGTGCTGTATACCTTCATGACCCCCATCAGGTGGCATTGCCTGGAGGCCTTTCCATCAAATGGTTTGCTATGATAACAATCTCAAGGTACAGAAGGCAAACTGAAGTTTTACTATAAATCAAAAGCCATAAAGAAGATCAGCAGTGTTTAAATGCATATGCTAACATCTTCACATTCCTATGACTCTGTCTGCCCCCTGCACCCTCTACTGTTTCAGCTCCGGGGTTTCAAGTATTCTTTGCACTGGCCATACAGAACTCCCAGTGTTCTCCATTATGGTGTTATTAAGAATGTTAGCAGATTCCAATGTAGCTGAAAAATAGTCTGGATAGAGTTGCTCCATCAGACGTGTTACAAAGCTCCTTTAGGGCTGCTGATGACTGCTCCAAAGGCTTGCCCCTTCACTATGAGCCTCTAAGAGAAGGCACTCGGCTCTTGTCCCATGGGGCAGCAAACCCAGCTCCCCAAATTAAGTGCCCAGAGGAGCCCCACTCCACAAGCCAGACTCCTGGTCAGAACCACTCTAACTGCTCTGTGGGCTCAGAAGTGGGCTCTACTGCTCTGTCTCATGCTCTGGCTCCTGGTTCGGAGGCTACCACTCCTCTTTCACTACTCAGATGCCAAAGTTACTCTGTATAGGCAACTGGGGATTCAGGGGACAGGCTCCACTCCTGGCTCACCTCTCTTGCCCATAATGAAATCACCCCTTCCTCTTCTGATATGGTTCATTTTATACCCAGAAGGCCAAGAGTCACTATGAGCCTGTTAACAAACACTCGCACTGAATCCTCTCCGGATCTTCCCCCACCTTCTCTTGCCCAACACCTCAGGAAAAAGCTTGTTGAAAGTTATGAAGCTTGTTCAGAGTTATGTTCAGAGCTTGTTCAGCGTTATGAAGACTATGGCTAGAAGAGCTACATTAAGCAATACACTGCACTATCATTTCTATACATATATTAAAGCCAGTCACTTTGACAAATACCTGACCATGTAGCAACATAAACATCTTTCTAGAGATAAGTATGATGTATGATACTTTGGATGTTATGTATAAAATAATACAATAGAGAAATTACAACTGTGCTAAGAAGAGAGTTCTCTCTCCTTTTAATACCAGTATGTATAGAATGCAATTGTTTAGCACAAAATGCATATATGCCTCTGTACTTTTGCTTTGTTCGGGACATTGCAAATGGTAATGCCTTTGGCTCTTTGAATACATTGCAATTTTAACACAATTTTTTCTGAGTTATTTCTGAAGCACTTAGTAAAAATTTCCTGGTAGCATTGCCTGTTGTTTTAACTTTTATTACATTTTGGTTCTTACACTCCAGAAAAAAATGAGCTAAATTCCAGTGTTGCCAGTAAGTCCTGCCTACATTATTTTTTATCTCCTACATACTTGTACTGGAGAGTTTTTAAATGCATTTCTAGAACTATGGGAAATATTCATTTTTATCTAATTTAACATCAATAATGTCTGACATCCACCACACATCTTCCAGTTTGTCCTACTATGGTGGCTTGTGTGTTGCTGTGATGCTGGAAATTATGTCACAGATGTTTCAAATGGCAGCAGGGTCACCCACAGTAAACAGGGTTGATGGAGTTTCTCTACTAAGAAAGGACTACAACGGAGAAATAGGTTATCCACTTTTGAAGAATTAACCAGAGGAAACCTGATGGACAAATATTGTCAGTTCCTATAGCTTAATGAAAAGAAGCCAGCGTTGCCTGAGATCTTACCAGAAGATGAGCACCTCAGGAAGGAGGACGCGCACGGGAGAAATAAGAGCAGCCTTCTCACGGTGCAGGGGACCATGAGGGGGATGGGAAAAAAGCCTTGAGACCTAACTTTGTTGTGGGCACACAGTCAAAATGAGAAGAAACAGCTGCTAACAATAATAATCTGAACTTGGAATGTACGAAGAATGAGTCAATGAAAATTGGAAGCTGTAAAAAAAGAAAAGGAACACATCAAAATGAACATTCTAGGCACTAGTGCGCTCAATTGGACTGGTATTTGCCATTCTGAATCAGAAGATCATACTGCTTCATATGCTGGTGATAAAAGTCGAGAGAAATGGGATTGCGTCCATCTTCAAAAAGGACATTTCAAGATGTGTCCTGAAGTACAGTGCTGTCTGTGATAGGATGTTATCTATCCAATTCAAGGAAATCCCATCAATACAACTATGATTCAAATTCATGAACCAATCATTGAAGCTAGTGATGACGAAGTTGAAGAATTCTTCTAAAGTATCAGTATGAAATTGATCAAAAATGCATCAGAATGCATTGCTGATTGTTGGGACAAAGTTAGAAACAGAAAGGCAGGAACAGTAATTGGTTAACACGGCCATGGTGATAGAAACAAAGTCAGAGAGGGCATGATAGATTTTGCAAGACCAGCTTTGTCATCGCAGATACCTGTCTTCACCAACACAAAAGGCAACTACATGCATGGACTCCTCTGGATGGAAGACACAGAAATTAAATTGATTACATCTGTGGGAAAAGACAATAGAGAAGTTCAATAGCAGCAGCTACAATCAGGCCCTGGACTGTCCGTGGAACAGACAATCAATTGCTCCTATGAAGCTGAAAAAAATTAAAACAAATCCATGAAATCCAAAATGCAGCCTCATGTCTATCTCTCCTGAATTTTGAGAATATCTCAATAACATATTTGACACAGTGAACACAAATGACAGAAGATGTGATGAGCTATGGGAGGACATCAAAAACATCATAGGATAAGACAGCAAGAGGTTAAAAAAAAAGATAGGAAAGAAAGAAAAGATCAAAGTATATGTCAGAAGAGACTCTGAAACTTACTCTTCCTACTAGAGTGGCTAAGACAAATGTAAGAAATTATTAAGTAAAAGAGCAGCTTCAGAAGAAAATGTAAAGCACAATGAAATGTGCCAAGGCCTACAATTCAAAAACTCAAAAGGAAGCACACAGTCTGCATATCTAAAACTAAAATAATTCAAGAAAGATTCAAGCCTTAAGTTGCAAGATTGAAAGATTCTATGGGAAACGGTATTGATTGATGCATGAAGCACACCGGATCACTGTACCAATAAGAAGTAGTTGAGATTAAACCATTTCAGGAGGTAGCATAAGAGCAAGATCCAATGGTACTTAAGGAACTAGTTCAAGCTGCACTGAAAACATTAGCCAAAAACAAGTCTTCAGGAATTGATAGAATACCAATTGAAATGGTTCATCCAGCTGAAGAAGCGCTCCTTGTCTGTGCTAGGAAGGCTGGAAGACAGCCACTCGGTTAACTGACTAAACGAGATTTATATTTTTACCCATTCCAAAGAAAGGTGACACAACAGAATGCTCAAGCTATACAACAATATCACTCATTTCACATTCAAATAATACTTCACTGAAGATTATCCAACAATGATTACAGCAGTATGTTACAATGGAGCTGCCAGAGGTTCAGGCCAAATTCCAAGGAGGACTTGGAACAAGGGATCTCATGCTGACGTCAGATGGATCTTGGCTGTAAGCAGGGAATACCACAAAGAGGTTTCCTTGTGTTTTGTTGCCTATTCTAGGACATTCAGCTGTGTGGGCCATAACCATCTATATCTGTAAGAAGAATGGGAATTCTACACCACTACACTGTGCTCAAAGGCATCTTTCCGTGGATCAAGAGGCAGTTGTAGGAACAGAACAAGGATACAGTGCATGGTTTAAAGTCAGAAAAGGTTTGTGTCGGTGTTACATCTGCTTAGCATGCTTATTCAATCTGTATGCTGAGCAAGTAATTAGAGAAGCTGACTTATATGAAGAAGAAGATTGTGAAATCAAGATTTGGAGGAAGGTTTATCGACAGTCTGATATGCAGATGACACAACCTTGCTTGTGGAAACAGGAGGACTTGAGGTACTTGCTAATAAAGATCAATAATTACAATCTTCAGTATGGATTATAAATTAATATAAAGAAAACAGAAATTCTTAAAATGGGGCCAATAGGTAACATTATGATAAATGGAGACTGACATTTTCAAGGATTTTTAATTTTTAAAATTTTTTATTAATCATTTAATTGGGAGCTCTTACAGATAGTAAACTATCCATAATTCAATTAGCTCAAGCATAATTGTGCAACTGCAGGCACCATCATTTTCAAAATATTTTCTTTCTTCTTGAACTCGTTGCTATCAGCACCCCTTTACCCCTTATTGTTATATTATATATCTACTACCACTACTACTACTTATTATTACCATTATTTCCATATCCTACACCATCCAAAGTATCCATTCACCTACAATGCTGTTATTCATACTCCTTGAGTGGGGTTATACAGTTATCATTGCTATCAGCCCCCCATATCCCCCATCTGCCCCTTCTCTTCCTGTATCCTCAGGGAACCATTACTCCCATTATTGTTTCTGAAAGGTTATGTATCTTGGCTTTCATGCATTGAATGAACTGAATTATGCAAATAACCCTATGGAGGTCTATGATTAACAAGATACAATAAAGACCATGATGCTAAGGGAAGGACATAGTAAAGAACTAGAGGAGAGGGAGGTGTTTCATCATTGTTGTACCGCACCTTGAGTATGTCATCCTTTCCATGTGGCCTTTGGTGAGGGATTGTCCACGTATTTTATTTATTTATTTATTTTAAAATCATTTTATTGGGGCTCATACAATTCATCACTATAGATAGATCAATTGTGTAAAGCACACCTATACATTTGTTGCCCCCATCATTCCCAAAATTCGCTTTCCTCTTGGGTTCCCGGAATCAGCTCATTTTCCTCCCCCCCTCCCTCCCCACTCCCCCCTCCCCCATGAACCCTTAATAATTTATAAATTATTATTATATCTTATCTTACGCTGCCCTGCGTCTCCCTTCACCCACTCCTCTGCTGCCCATCCCCCAGAGAGGAGGTTATATGTAGATCCCTGTGATCAATTCCCCCTTTCTACCCCCACCCCCACTTCCCCCCTGGTATCACCACTGTTACCCCTGGTCCTGAGGGGTTCATCTGTCCTAGATTCCCTGCGTTTCCAGTTCCCATCTGTACCGCTGTGCATCCTCTGGTCTAACCGGGTTTGCATCCTCTGGTCTAACCAGAATTCGGGTCATGGTAGTTGGGGGGAGGAAGCATTTAAAAACTGGAGAAACGTTGTGGGTTTCATTATTGCTATACTGAACCCTGAGTGACTCATCTCCTCCCCTATGTCCCACACTGCCATGTCCCTCCAGGGCCATTGGTCCCTTTATTTTCTTCTCATGTTTTTTTTTGGTCCAGCCTCTCTTATCTACGTGATGTGCAGATATATTAATATGTGAATAAAATTGGGGATGGCTTTGACAGCACAGTACCAAAGTGGCACATAAGAACATGGCGACAATGGCAGCAGCACCGACAGGCTAACAAACAAAAAGTCACTGACATACAAAATTTAAAAAAAGAGAAAAATGGAGAAAAACAAAAGAGATAGGCTGAAAAGAAAAAAATTTTTTTTTATAAGTGTGCTTGGGGTCACCACTTTGTCCATGTGTTAGTTTGGTTGCTTGTTTTTGAACTTCTGATATCTATTAACGTCAACACCTCATGATCACACAGGCTGGTGTGCTTCTTCTATGTGGGCTTTGTTATTTCCCTGCTAGATAGCCACTTGTTTAACTTCAAGCCTTTAAGATCCTAGACAGACCCCAGTTACTATATCATTTAATAGCCAGGTGCCATCAGCTTTCTTCACCACATTTGCTATGTACCCATTTTGTCGTCAGTGATCAAGGGAAGGTGCAACATTATTAGAACAAACTGTTCTTGTACTGAGGTAATATTTAAGTAGAGGCCCAAAGTCCATCTGCTTCCTTGTTGAATATATATAAATATAAATACCTTTATATATTTGCATATACACATATCTATAATTAATACCTATGTATATATACATTTTATTTTCTGCTTCCTTCCTCTTTTTCTTTCCTCCTGCCCCACTATCATGTTTACCCATCATTCACTCTCAGTAATTTCTCTGAGATACATTTCAATGGAACAAACACAACCAAGAACTCTGCACGCTCCTCACTATCAATTTTAGATCCCTTGTTTTTCCCCTGTCCTTGTTGCTGTTGGAGCTCCACTCCCCTCCCCCTGTCTCTTCTCCTCCTGTCAGTCCCATCACTGCCTCCTTGGGATTGCCTATCCTGCCTATCTTGTATAGATAGACACCTAAAGAAAGAAGAAAACAAATAAAAAGTAAAGACCATACAAATATTTCCAAGTCTAACTGTTCTGCTTAGATTTACAATGACTGCTCATGGACATAGTAGTCAAAAGCTGAAAACAATTCATTGCATATAAATTTGCTGAACAGGACCTCTTTTCGAGTGTTGGAAAGCAAGGATACTACTTTGAGGACTAAAGTGTACCTGACACAAGCCATGGTATTTTCAATCAGCTCATATCAGTCTGAAAGTTGACTATTGAATAAGGTAGACCGATAAAGAATCAATGAATTTGAATTATGGTGTTGGCCAAAAATATTGAAAGCACCCTGAATTGCCACGAAACTGAAGAAGTCTGTCTTGGAAGACATCCTGCCAGAGGGATCCTGAGAGCCAAGCATGGTGAGACTTCATCTCACATAGCGTGGGCATGTTCTCAGGAGAGAGCAGTCCCTGGACAAGAGCATCATGGTTGGTAAGGTGCTGGGGCAGCAAATAAGGGTAGACCTTCCACGAAATGGATTGACACCGTGGCTATATTGATGAGTTCAAAAAGCGAGAACAATTGTGAGAATGGCACAGGTCTGAACCTTGTTTTGCGCTGTTGTACATAAGGTGGCTCCCAGTCCAATTCACCTTGATGGCACTAGCAGCAGCAATTTCTTTAAAAGATATTTTATTTACATTTTTAACAGGGATTTCATACACATAAAATATTTCATAGTTAAGTCATGTCCAGTTCAATTGTACAATTACTTCCACAATCCGTTTCCAGACATTTTCTTTCTACATCGACTCCATGACATTATCTCCCTTTTACCCCATCACCACCACTGTATCCCCTTTCTCCAAAACCCTTATTCTACTTGCCATCTTTTTAAAATTCATCAATTCTGGGTTCCATATACTGAAAAATGTAAAAGCATATAACGAAACTTCAAGAGGGTGACCTCCAATGACCTGTGAGATATACCCTAATATAAACAAAAAAAAACAAACCCCAATACAAATCAAAGTACAGAACATTTAGGAAACCAGATATGGTACAGCTTGCATCATAGGTGGGATCTACTGACAATGTTTTAACTGGTCAAGGCAGATTTATGCCTTTGATCTTCTATACTAGTCTCTCCCATGCACTCTGTTAGTGGCCCCTTTCCTCCCAGGCCTGACTGGTGTTGATGAACAACAATAATTTCTGACATAATATCTAATTATTTTCACCTTTTTCCTCCCTATAAAACATTTGTTTATTTAAGTGTGTGTGTCTGTATTTACTTCCTTTCTCTGTCTGATTCTTTGTTTTTGTTGCTGTGCTTCAAAGGCAATACAAGCTTTACAATAGTTGGCTGTATATATTACAAGTATTTTTACTTACACTTACACTGTGCTTCTTTTGTTCCTTTTTTTTAAGAAGATAATTTTTAAAAATTTCATTCTGATTTTTTACATACTATGCTACATATGGGAATATGGCAAGGTTCTAAAAAGTTCTTAAACACATGCTGTTACTTCCATTAAAAAAAAAAAAGCTTTCTTAGGTGATGAGGGTCACAATGGCTTCTCTGACAAATGCAATATATAAGCACATTCCTCAAAGTACAAATAACTTATTTGGGAATAAAAGAAGGAATCCTCCCTATAAGCTTTATAAACAAGCTCTGGCATATATAAAGGTTTCTTGAATGATAAATTGCTGTAAGTAATAACATATAGAGATAAATACTGTGAAAGTTATAGCTTCATTAAGTATATTTAAATGAATCATTTGTATTTATATTTTTACCTACATATTTCATTTTTACATATTTTCATACAAATTTTATGCCTAATTATTACACCCACCATTTCTTCAATGTTACTTGTGTATTTTCTCTGTGTCAGAATATTTATTCTAGCCTTTGTTATTTTTAAATAATTATTACACCTGTTTCATTTATTTCTATTATAATGGATAATGTGTAGAGAGGTATAAGCTACTATTTAACACTTGAATTTGTCAATAATATGTGTAAACAATGTTTTTATGTACATGATTCATTATTGTCATAATCTTAATTTGAAAACTAGTTAATATTAAATGAATATTTAATGTACTGAGTTAATGTAAAAGTTCAAAATCTTTTAAAAATGTTGTCCCTTTTATAATTATGTTAAGGTATAGCCATGTATTTCTCCATTCAATAACTCAAACTATATAATATGGCTATTAATGTTTTTATTTTATTAATAAGATTTTTGAGATATAAAAAAAAACGTTTTGCTGTCAATTCTAATACCATGAAGCCCAAAAGACCAAACAGAAATGCCTATTAGGGTGTCTAAGGCTGAAATCATGGTGGGAGCACACTCCCACTACTTTTTCCTGCTGAGCAGCTAGTGTGATCAAACCACTATTTTCAGAGAGCAGCTTTTGGCACTGTGATCAGAGATCTCTGGGCGAGATTTGTAGTGGCTGTTATTGTTAGGTGCTGCCTCATTTTGACTCAGAGAAATTCCCTGTACAATGGAACAAAGCCCTGCTTGGTCATGCACCATGCTTAAAGCCATGGCATCATTGAGCTCATTGTTGAAGCTCATTGTATTAATCCATCTCAATAAAGGTCTTGTTCTTTTGTGGTGAACCTCTGCATTTCCAAGCTTGACAAACTTCTCTAAAGATTTGCCCTCTGAATAACATGTCCAAAGTACCTGAGATGAATGTTATCCATCGTATTTCTAAGGAACCTTCTGACTGCATATTTTCAGTCAGATTTGTTTGTCTTAGGCTGGGTTTTCGAAAGAAGCAAAAGCTTCTTTATGTATGTGCGTGAGTGTGTGTGTGTGTGTGTGTGTGTGTGTGTACAGATGAATATATCGTTAAAGAATTAGCTCATTCTGTTGAAAAGATGGAGAAGCTAAGTCCTTGGGTTGAATGTCAGTCTGGAGGCATTGACTGACTCTTGTGGCTGCAGGGACTGATGAGTCCTAAACTGATGCCAGAAACAAGTTTCTGGTTGCAAAAGTGAATGAATTAAATATCAGTCATAAAGAGGGCAAGTTCTAAAGCCTCACTTGATCAGTGGGCAAGATAGAAGCTTCTGGCTCAGTTACAAAAAGATACAGAAGTCAGATGACAACCCAGATGCCAGAGCCAGGCCCAGCAGAAAGCAAGCAAACTTTTCCTCAGTGTCTGCTTATACTTGAAGCAGGCCACCCCCCTAAGGACATCTCGTTATAGGAGATGACTATGTTTTAACAGCCAAATAGCTGGGAATTCTGATCCAACAAACTTGACAGAAAGCTTTCTTTACCATCGCCCACTCTTTGTGAATTCAGCAACTATCCACATTACCTTAAACCATGCCTAATCTCTAAATAAGACAATTATAAAGCCACACTTGCACCTATCATGATACAACTAATATGTATGCAACAGAAACTGCTCTAATGTTTTATAAATGAATAAAACAAAACGTATCTGCTGCTTAAGTTAACAGAAGAAATACGCAGAAAATTACAGTCCTTGCTTTTGCAACTGATTACATGGTCATCGCTGGCATTTAGAACTACCGTTTTCTATCATTTATCCTACATTCCCTTTACTATTAGCAAACACCTTAGCTGGTAATGGCTATTTACCTGTATGAGTAATCCAAATCTTCACTTCTGGAATCTCTAGGCCATTAATAGTCATGCCAGAACTGAGTTTCTGTAGTTAACAATATACCTTAATAACAAGACATGGTAGTCCTAGGATGGGAGAGTCTAAGATATCTCTGGGATTCCAGATAGATGCTTCTTTACCTCCATTAGGTATTATAAATAAATACTGCTCTAACTTATCAGGATCAATTATACCACCAATAGAAGTAACTCTTCTTTTCACCTGTTGGTCCTGAGGCATGAGCATCCCAAAGTGGTCAGGTGGCATTTAAAATATCCAGTTCAGTGAAGTCAGTCTTATGTCTCCAAATGAAGGTATTCCCTTATAGAAACTAAAATTTCAAGACCCAAAGAAGATAAGGTTACAAGGATGGGAAACAAAAAATATTTTGAGTGAATCACAAGGAGCATCAGTGAATGATTCCACTCACACTTTTGTCTCTTTTTTTCTGTATTCTTCAAACCTGGCTATTGGAGGAACAACACTCTATACAGAGCTGGATCCCCTAGCTCTACATTGAATGCTGGTTTATAGCATATACAAACTCCTGGAGAACATAACCCAATGTTATAGATATTGTCATCTACTTGCAACTCTCAGTGTGCCTTTTGAAGGTCATTTCATTATTCTATCAAGTCAGTTGCTTCAGAATGCTGGGGAACATGATAATAAAAGTGAATTCCATGAATGTGCCACAAGTCATTTGCTATGAAAGGACTCGACTCTCTTGATATTATGCAATGTGTGGATGTGATAGGGCAGGTTGACTAGAGAAACAAATCCAGATACACTCATATGTGTATAAGGAAGAGCTTTATATCAAAGAACATCCTATGCCAGTTCAGATCAAGTCCATAAATCCAATATAAGCCCATATGTCTGTTATTAGTTCATAAATTCCTCTTTAGAGTCACAAAGCACATGCAATGATGCTGAATGCCAGAAGATCACAGGCCAGTGGGTGGAAAGTCTTGTGGATCCAGTGGCAGTAAAAGTATCTCAGTACTGGTGGGCTCCTCTAACTCTCTTAGTGTCTCCTGCACAAAGAGAGGGTGTGGCCCACCTCCAAGAAGAAAGAGGAAGTTCCAAGAATCCTCATGAGAAGGCCATACCCACAAGTAGGCAGCATCAGTTTGTGATTTGATTAACAGGCTAGACTCCACCCCATTACTCTTAATATTCTCAAGTTGACATGAGATTATGTAACTACCACAGACCACCCCTTGTCAATTTGACACTTTCACCCACCTGTTTAGTCATATGTAGTTTGACATAAACACAAGGAAAATCATATTTGTGCCTAACGGGATAAAATTAAAATGCATACAATTCAAAATGTGTCAGCCTCATTTAAACATAATACTCTATAAGTGACAAAACAAACATTTTATGTTTAACAATTGCAGTTACATGAACACCCACACCATAATCCTATAATTCTATAAACATATTCCCCCACTATAAAAGTTTGTAAACCAGCCACTTCATGCTTTTATACCCCCAAATTGTGGTATCCAATTTCTATACTGCCCTCTTTCATCAACCCTGTACTCCAAGGAGACAATGATTTTCTTTGATGTACAGAATCTCTATACCCGTTGGAACCATGTGAGTCCGCATCCATTAGCAAAGTCAAATCAGGACAGGCTGTCCACAAAGTCAGCAACAATATGCACCAATTCACAAGTAAAAAATCTTATCTTCATCTGGTCAGGTTCTGTTCAACTCAATGTGGGTCGCCATACTTAACCCTACCAAGTTGCCCATACATGGCTTTGCCTTTGGCCGTGGAGCCTGTCATAAATTCTCAACAATCCCAACTCCCTTGGGCTAGGTCATGAACTTCAGATGAGCCTACTAGCTCTCATCTTCTCCTCTAGTCCCTTTGAACCAGGTCCACGGGTGTCAGTGGCCAGACCGAACCCATCTCGTTATTGCTGTGTTTCTCCCACTTCCACTACTCAAGTGGATCCAAGTGGTGACATAGCAAGCATTTCAGTTTGCCCACAGGTTCCCTTTAGCATTCAGTCCTATAGAGCAGTGGTTCTAAACCTTCCCAATGCCACAACCTTTTAATACAGTTCCTCATGATGTGGTGAACCTCAACCATAAAATTATTTTTGTTGCTACTATTATAAAGTGTAATGTAAATGTCTGATAGGCAGGATGTATTTTCACATTGTTACAAATTGAACATAACTAAAGCATAGTGATGAATCACAAAAACAATATGTAATTATATATTGTGAAATATTTATTTCTAATTTCGGATAAATGAAATTTTGTCTTGAAGCATGGTGTAGCATGGGAAACAGTCTTCATGCCGGATACTCTATGTGGGCCTATCTGAATGTGGGTGGACCTGCCAGGAGACTTGTCTCAGTTCCTAAGACCGCCAGAAATATGTATTTTCCGATGGTCTTAGGTGACTCCTGTGAAAGGGTCATTCGCCCCCCAAAGGGGTCGCGGCCTACTGGTTGATTCTAGATTATAGACAAAAGGTAAATTAGAAAATAGAAGACTTAAACAATACTACAAACTAAATAAACTTAAGAGACTCCTAGGGAGCACTGCTCAACAATAGAAGAACACATGTTTTATTTATTACACATTTATGATTCTCAGAATAGATTGTATGTTGTCACAAACCAAATTTCAATAAATGTGACTAATAATAATAGAAATATTTTTTCTGATCAAAATAGAATGAACATAGAAATCAGTGAGATGTGAAAGTGGAAATGTCAGAAAACTGTGGACATTAAACAACTGATGATTTTAAGAAGAAATTACAGTGGGAAAAATAATATATTTGGATTAATGGGAATAGGGACACAACATGGAAATAACTATGGGATGCAGCTGAGAGAGTGCTCAGAGCAAGCTCTTGCATTCTGAAATTTCACAATGAATAAGAAAAAAAGATCTCCAAATAATAAACTAAATTTACACCAGAGGAATGAGAATGGTAATAGAAAATTGGGCCCTAACCTACCATAAAGAAAGGAATGATATAAGATTAGAGTAGAAATAGGTGAAATAGCGTATACAAAAACAAAAGAGAGATCATCAGCAAAACTAGAAATTGGAACATTGCTGATGGGAATGTAAATGTTACAGGCATGATGAAAAACAGTTTGCTGATTCCTCAAAAGTTGCACAAATTATTACCATATGACACAGCAGTTCTACTTCTAGGGCTATCCCCCAAAGACCAGACTGCAGAGACTCTAACAGATGCTTGTCCATGGATGCTCCTCATTCACCCATTCACCCATAAGGAGAAATGAAGGCCTGATTTAAACTATGACCTGAAGGAACCTGAAAAACATGATGCAAATTCAAAGTCAGACATAAACGGGAAAATACTGTAACAGCTTATTTTTATGAACTATGTGTCATCATTGTGATGATTCACTGTCAAGGCAGTGCTGACTCATAGTGGCCTTGTGGACACCAGCACACTGCCCACTCCTGCGCCACGCTCACAGTGGAACGGTGGAGGCCATGGTGGCAGCTACTTGTCAGTCAAGTTCTTAGAGGAGCTTCCTCTTTTTCCTGCCCTCCTGCTTTAGCGAGCAGATGTCCTTCTCTTGAACTTCTCTCTCCTGACAACATGTCAAAATTAAATGAGATGAAGGACTAGTCTCGATTAGAAAAATAAATAGAGACAAAAGATTGGTACCAGGGACTGGGGAGAAGGATGAGTAAGTTATTTCTTAAAAGATATTCAATTCCTATTTTGATTAATAATAATTTTTAATTGTGTTCCTTTACAATGTTCTTTGAGTTTGGAGGGCAAATAGAAGCTTGAAGGGGAAAGATTTTTTTCCCTTTATTTTTCCATTATTTCATTAAATGCACAAAATAACAAAAAAATAATAGTTTGAGCAAAGAAACAAATACTCAAAGTGACTATATACTTAACAAATAAGAAAATTGACTTCAAAGATGATGTTTGATTTTGGTAAAGTCATATGGCTAGTAATTTTTGAGTGCTAGAAATGGAAACTTGTCATTCAAGCATTGTAGTTAGATGAAAGGTTGGTATTGAGAAATAAATTTTAAAAAATAAAGTGAACCCAATTTATTATCTTGTGAAATTTCCAGGTTATGATGCAAGGAAAGTGAACATAGGCAGAGTCTAGCAGGCTTCTTGAGTTGAAAAGACAAGAGCTGCCTCTTGGGCGCATTAGCATTCCCTGTCTCCAATATAAAACAAGTATGGAAAAGCATTGCTCTGCTTCTCTGAAGAAGATATTAGTGAAAATTAAGAACAATCTGCAAAGCAGAAGCAGTTCTTATATTCTATTCTATTTTAGAGTCAAGTTGATACAATTATGAAAAAGGTAGTCATGCAAAACTTAACCTTACAAAATTGAGTGTTCCAGGTTGATTGAGTCTGCAACATCAAAAATAATAATAGAAAAATTTTGTCGCAGTAGGTATTTGTTTATGAAAATGTCACTGTATGTACTATATTGCTTTTGCATAATTGTTGCATTTCAAATTTGTTCACTGAGCAAGCTAATTCAACAGACACGTTGTCATTAAATTTCACTGGTAGGAGGCATATAAGATTTGCATGCTTTTAATAGTTCAAACACTTCAGCTGCCATCATTTTAAAACTCTACCACATATACAATTCAATCGCAATATCAGCACAATTATTTTGAAATCTATTTCTTAACCCTTGGTGCCGCCAAATTTTAGGAAAACATTTTCATAGTATTTTAATAATGCTTTGTATTATTATCATAAATTTTACACTGTAGTCTGCTTAGGTATAGTTGCCATTCAGCAAATATTGAGTTAAAATGTTCTACTAATCCTATAGGTGTAAGAATTTTAAGTCAAAGAGAATAGAGAATTTCATTTATATGTACCCTCTACTTTCTTAAAATGCAAAATCGTATTTTCAAAATGTATTGTTTGTTTCTCAAATTCTGCTATTTTTAATAATTATTTTTTCAATTCTATGTTTTATAAATCTTCAGAAACTGTCATCATCACATAGATAGAATGCTACATAATGTATAGGAAGATAATTATAAATATATAACCAAATATGGCATGGCCTAGTCTTCATGAATAATAATATAGATGTTGATATTGGAATATAGGTATAGACATAGATATAGATAGACAGCCTCTATCCAAGGTTATGTTATCAGGTACATGTCATCAGGTACATGTTATCAGGTACGTGTTCTTAGGAGAATCAGTTGCTGGACAAGAACATGTTTCATAAAGTACAGGGGAAATTAAAAAAAATACCTCCATACAATTGACTAACACAGTGGTTACAACAATGGGTTCAACACCATAACAACTGTGATGATGGTGCAGGACCAGGCAATGGTTCATTCCATTGTGCAGAGGGTCACTATGGATTAAAGTCAAATCAGTGGCAGTGCGTTTGTTTTGCAGTTTGGTGACATTAGATCCCCGGGAAAGGACTCAAGATATTGATGTTGGAACAAACTAAGCATTCAGCTATAAGGAAACCTGAATAAGTCTTTGTTCGAGAAAAGACCAAGGGGGGATTACAATTACTTCCTAATTTAAAACCTATGTGAACATATGGACCACTGAACAGGAGTCATTTTCTCCAGGATTTTCACCTACTCTTTCTCTTGTCACGCAGTTCCTGAAGTCCCGAGTCCTCTGATTTTTTTTCAGGGATTGCATAAATCTTTTCACTGAGAGCACATCAATTAACAGACTGGAACGCCAAATCAACAATAGAGAAAAACTGCAAGCCATTTACAACAGTCTGACATTCAATGAGACAAAAAAGAATTAGGAGAAATAATACAATATTTACACAATATATTGGAGTTTGTAGTCTTGGACATATGGGCTAATATTGTACTTAGGGACTTGATCTGGACTGGGCTGGACTGGGATCAATATGCAATTGCTCTTTGATATAAATCTCTCTCTTGCACACGTATGAGTGTCTCTGGATTTGTTTCTCTAGTCAACCCGGATTAACAATTTTTTCCTGTGGAATTAGTCTAAACTGGAGGAGTTTGTGTTTTGCTGAAATGCCTTTTTTAGCCCCTTTGGCTAGAGAACAGGCTTCCATGTGGATCATGCAGGTGATCTATTTGTGCTTCCTGGTTTTAAGACCTGCATGTAATCTAGAATCCAGAAAGAAAACAAAACACAGAGAAAAGAAAACATATGTGTCGTTATTCAAGGTTTTGAAGTTCCTTCTGAGACAATTTCCTTTCTCTTCTCTACTTTTCAGAGTTTTCTTGGATTCGTTTTAGTCTGCAGAAGCTAATGCTTTCAGCTGCACTTGGTGGAGAAAAAGGACAAGTTGGAGTCCGCCTTTGGAATGAAGTGCTTCCATTTTTTCTTTAACCTTTTCTATCTTGAGAGGGTGACTCATCCCTGAAGCTACTGAACACATCCAGCCCAACTGTAGAGCTTTGCCCTGCTTAGAAATTAAACAAGGAAGACCAAAGACAAATCTATGCATTTGACTTATGGTGAAGGATATTAAAAGTGTCATGAACTGCCAAATGAACAGACAGATATTTCTAGGAAGAAGCAAAGACAGAAGGCTCCTTATCAGCAAGGGTGGTGAGATTTTGTCTCATGTGCTTCAGACATATGGTGGGGGGAGACCACTCCCTGAGAAGGGCTTCGTGCCTGGTAAGTTAGAGGGGCAGTGAAAGAGGAAGGCCCTTAACAAGATGGATGGACACGGTGACTACAATGGGATCAAGCATAGGATCAGCTGTGAGGATGGTGCAGGACTGAACATTGTTTCCTTTGGTTGTGCTTAGAGTCACTATGGGTTAGAACTGGCTGGATGAACCTAACACATGCTACTGAAATGCGCTCTTACCCTATACCTCTGGATAATGAAGTTTCTATCAGTGAGATCTCTGTCTCTTTTCATTCAAATTGATTTAATTCTTCAAGGATTATTCTGATTTTCTGCTTTTGTATCACCAACAAAGTGATCTCCATTAATTAAAATACTACTAACAGAAAACTAACAGCCAACCACAACCCTTTAGAAACTGGATAAAAGAAAAGACATCACGTCGTCTTACACTTAGAATCTTTTTCTCATTGGTTTCATTTTATCAAAATTCCAAAATCTGGGAAATATTTAAGTTTTTATAAAATATCTTATGTAAGCCTTATAACAATCTTGAAGTGTTGCCATCAGTGAGTATATGATATGCGTTTATCACTTGTTATCTTATTTGTAGGCAGCTTATTCTGTCCAGGAGAACCCTAAGAATGCTGATGGAGCCACCTTATCAGCCTATGCAGATTTAATAATGACAGCAAAACATTTTCACACAGTTTACCTAACTTATATCTTTATATGTTCTGTTATTTTTCATTTATGCCCACAGAGAGGAATCAGACATTTGCGTATGTAGGTATGTGTTTACTGATGAAAATGTATTAAAAGAATGTTTAATTTTGAATGAAAAGAGAACACTAATTTTCCATCAAATTTTCTTTCATTATTCTAATATCAAATGTAATCATATAGAACAAAATAAATATTTATACTTTTAATTGTAAAAGCTTTGCTAATGTATGCATATGTTGTTTTGTAATTTAGATCAACACAAATATTAGTTACTGGAAATAATTCTTCTTTTTGGCAAAATTTTGTTGATAGCTACTATGAATATCAGATCATTCCATAGTTCAGTAACATCAAGCAGTCGTGTAAAATTGCCACGAAAATTAATTTCCAGATATGTTCTCCCTTCTGGAACTCCTTGATCTCCACTTTCATTACATCCTTTACCACAGCCACTCCCCTACCCCAACACCTCAGCCCCACCCTCCATCGCCCACCCCCTATACCCCACAGGAACACATATTCTAATAGTTGCTTCTATTCTAGTCATTAATCCAGAGTTTCATATACTGAAGAACAGAAAAAAATAACAAAAATTCTAGAAGGAAATAATTCTTATTTCTTAAATGAAGGACAATGATAAGTCAGTAATCTTGATTTCTCTTTTATCGGGGGTCATAATTAGATTATTTTCTATTAGGCAATTCAGCCTTTGCTAACTAAATCAGTTTGTTTGGGTGCGGATTACTGCACTGAAGGATAGATTATTAAAATAACATAATCAAAGGGTTAATGTGCTTTAAAAATATTCTTAACTTTCTCCTATAGTGAAGTAGCTTATGCTACTTGAATGATAGTGAAAAATCAGCTATATTTAAAACTTAATTTAGAATAATATGCAAAAATTGATTAGAGTGGGGTATTAATGAGGCCTTGCTGATTGGTTCTATTGTTAGAACTGTCCGCTGTAGTTCCAGATTGAGAACCAACACTAAGCCACCACTAGAGAAACACATGGAGAAGCAGGCCATACCCTGACAAACTGGCAGTCCAAAATTCTTGACACCTTTTCATCTGTGAAAATTAATGAGTGAGTGAAGATAGATTGGAGAGTCCCACAGATGTATAGTATTCAAATTCACATCCGGTTTGGGTGAGGGTTTTTCTTTTTCTTTTCTAGCTACTTCATTATTCACCTCGATGTATAGAAAAAGCAAATAAATTATCAAGTAAAAAAAACGTTTGGCTTATAGGTACATGTCAAATTTAAATTTAAATGTTTTCTTCTAAGGGTTTTCCTTAGAAACATAAATAATAGATCTACTTTCATCTCTTGCTATGATTTACTTTTACAGCTCTAATATAATTAAGTATAAATATTGATATAAATATGTATTTGCATTTTATACATTATTTTGTTTTCCAGATGGGACTCGAAGACTTTTGAATGTAGACATGGTGTCTAAGTTATTTATAATGTTACCCCAGAAACTAGAACAGGAATGGCCCTTAGCCTTAAATATTCCATAAGTAAATTACAATGAACAAAACAGGGAATAACGTATGTCTTTCATTGAAATCTTAAGCAAATTAAATTGTTTTATGTTAAATTTAACTGGACAACTATGTAGAAGGGATAAATGCATTGTCTTACAAACATAGCAACATATTGAGATGAGTTCTGTACCAGCTATAATTTCTAGGAAATTAGAATCATATTTAATAATTTCATTCTGTATCAAAGCCTATATAATTTGAGGGGGGAACTGAGACATAATAAAGGAATACACTGTAAAAAGATAAGAGTTGTAGGAGCCCGCCATAAAATGATTTTTAAAAGACAAGGAAAAAAACCCTAGTAACTCATCTTTTTATGGATTGCCACAGCTCCCAATGAATATATATTTTTAATTTTCACTAGGTGTTTGATATCCCAAAACATAAGATCCAAAAGGCAAAATGCAAATATGACTTTGTATGGGATCTAAAAGATAGTAACATTTCATGCTAGATATGTTAAATCCATTGCTGCTCCTTATAATGACCTATTTTTCCTACTTTGGTTAATAGTTTTGCAAAAGCAATTAAAAATTTCAAGATTGGGAAAAAGGAGAGATTTTTAATTGAGTCACTGACATTTTTATAAACTATCTAATTAAAAGTTCATGTGATAAATATACATACCCTTATCACTTATCTTAATTTTTCCAAATGAGACTTGTACTTTCTATTGATGATTGTGTCGATAGCTCACTTGACAGCTTGGTATGGCTTGTTCTCCTTCCTTTGCATGCTGCAGTTCACCTCGCATACAGGAGATGGACTTTTGCCCGAGATATGGACCTGAATTCACTACTTTGGATCTGAGTCTGCCTGTAACAGTGAGAGGGTTTTTAAATCCATCATCAATTTAATGTAGATCTTATTGCATATAAGTACACAATGATTTGTGTGTAAGTCATGGGAATCAGAGACATTATCCAATAATAAACTTTTACAAACACTTGTCAGGATACCAGTACAGAATATTACCTAATGTGGAAACATTATTTTCCTAGGGAAGTCACACACTAGCATGTATATTTTTCAAAAATATCCTTTTCTTAAAGATTCTGACCCCTTTGGGATTAATGTTCCAGATGTGACCTTCTCCTTGAGCGTGGCATCCAAAGACATCGCTCACCCACAGGGAGCTCTTTTGCTTTTGGAATAGGCCTGTTTTATAATTTATTAATCACACAGTTTTCATGACTAGTTTCTAATATCCAGGAAATCATGCCCTGAAAATATATAAATTAAATGTTCATTTATAAATAAATTATTTACTCTAACCTGGGACGTCCTATTCAAAGCATTTTATAGAGAGGAACCTTAGGACCTGTCTACTCATAAATGATGTTAGTACATTGCCCAGCAGGCCTGGTGGGGACTTGAGTAAAACACTTTGCAATGCATGTAAAGATATTTATTTGAGGTCCTTCATCCGTTCCAGTTGTGCAGTTCTAGTTGCAAAGTAGAAAGTTTACAAGATTCTTATTAACTCTTTCCTTGCCACAAAAAACACAATTATTATCTGTCTGAAGCCAGATTTTTTGTTTTGTTCTTTGGTAACTTCTGGAAATAACTAGCATATAAATTGTAGATTTTGTTATTACTAAGTGCTGTAAGTCAGTTATGATTCATAGAGACCCTATGCACAACAGAACTGAATAATGCCTGGTCCTGCATGGCTTCATAATTGTGCTTATATTTGAGCCCATAATTGTGCTAATCCATCACATTGTGGGCTTTCCTCTTCTTTGTGGCTTTTCTGCATTACTAAGCATGATGTCCTCCTCCAGAGATTTATCACTCCTGATACCACGGTCAAAGAGTGTGAGACAGTCTCCCCAACCTTACCTTCAAGGAGCATATTGGCTGTACTTACTTCTTCCAAGACAGTTCTCCCACACCCCACCCTGTAGCTGTCCAAGGAACTGTGAAAATTCTTCACCAGTATCATAATTCAAACTCATCACTTGGTCTTTGATCTTGCTTATTCAATACTCAATTTTCATATGTATTTGAGGCTATTGAAAACACCATGTCTTGGGGCAGTCATTTTGTGCAGCAGATTTGCCCAATATAATCCATCATTTGATCTCTTGACTGCTGCTTTGTGAGCATTGACCGTGGACCCAAGCAGGATGAACTATTTGGAAGTTTCGATCTTTTCTCTGGCCATTTGTGAGTATTTGGGTTTTCTTTACAATGGGTTGTAATCCATATTGAAGGCTGCAATCCTTGATTTTCATCAGCAAGTACTTCACGACCTCACTTTCAGCAAGCAAGGTTATGTCATCTGCATACGGAAGGTTGAAAATAAGCCTTCCACCAATTCTAAACCACATTCTTCTTCATCTAATCCAGCTTCTCTGCTTACATGGTCAGCTTACAGATTGAATGAGTATGTTGGGAATCTACAATGTTGACATATACCTTCCCTGATTTCAAACCTGCAGAATTCCTTGGTTATATTCCTACAACTGCCTCTGCTTCCACGTATATGTTTTACATGAGCACAATTAAGCGTTACCAACTTCCAGTTCTTCTCAAGGCTATCCATCGTTTGCTGTGATCCATACAGTCATATGCCTTCACAAAGCCAATGAAACACAAGTAAACCTCTTTCTGACATTCTCTGTTCTTGGCCAAGATCCATCTGATAGCAATATCAACAATATCCCTTGTTCTGTGTCCTCTTTTGAATCTGATATGAACCCTATCAATGTATAGTTGGATGATCTTCAGCAAAATTTTAGTTGCAGGTGATATCAGTAATCTTGTTCTATAATTTGTGCATTCTGTTTCGTCACTTTTCTTTGCAAGGAGTACAGATGTGGATCTCTTCCAGTCAGTTGGCCAAATAGCTGTCTTGCAAATTCACTGGCATGAATGAGTAAATGCTTCTGGTGCTGCTGCTGCTGCTGCTGCTTCTTCTTCTTCTTCATCTCCTCCTCCTCTTTCTCCTCCTCCTCCTCCTCTTTCTTCTTCTTTAGTAAATCATTTTATTGGAGCTCTTGCAGTGTTTATAACAATCCATACATCAATTGTATCAAGCACATTTGTATATATGCTGCCATCATCATTTCCACATATTCTTTCTACTTGAGCCTTTGGTAGTAGCTCTTCTTTTTTCCTCTCTCTCCCCTCCCCTCCATCCCTCATGAACCCTTAATGATTTATAAATAATTTTTATTTTCATATTTTACACCATCTGGTGTCTCCCTTCACCCATGTTTCTGTTGTTCATCCCCCTGGTGTGGGAGGTATATATTGTTCATTGCAATTGGTTCCCCCTTCTTTCCCTACCTTCCCCCTACACTCACGATATTGCTACTCTCACATTCTTGGTGCTGAGGGGTTATCTCTCCTGGATTTTGTGTGTTTAGAGCTCTTATCTGAACCAATATACATGTTCTGGTCTAGTCAGATTTGTAAGATAGAACTGAGGTCATGATAATTGGGGTGGGTGGGGGAAGCATTTAAGAATTAGAGGAATGTTGTGAGTTTTTTCAATGCTATATTGCCCCCTGGCTGGGTCATCCCTTCCTTGCGATCCTTCTGTGAGGGATGTCTAGTTGTCTACAGATGGGCTTTGGGTCTCCATTCTGACCCGCCTTGTTCACATCAAAATGGTTGTTCATTTGGGGTCTTTTAACTTCTGATATCTGATGCTGTTGACACCTTGTGATCACATGGGTTGGTGTGCTTCTTCAATTTGTTATTTCCCTGCTAGATAACTGCTTGTTTAACTTCAAGTCTTTAAGACCTCAGACTCTATAGCCAGGCACCATCAGTTTTCTTCACCACATTAGCTTATGTACCCATTTAGTCTTCAGCGATACTGTTGGGAAGATGAGCATCACAGAATGCCAAGTTATTAGAACAAAGTGCTCTTATATAGAGGGAAGACATGAGTAGAAGCCCAATATCTATCTTCCACCTTAATACCTAACTTATAAATATATGTACATAAACCCATATCCCTATCATTATATATTAATATATTTACATAGGTATACACCTATGTTTATACCTCTATAAATGTCTTTTGCCTACTAGTTCTTTCCTCTATTTCCTTTTATTTTCCTCCTGTGCCACAATCATGTCCAACCTTCATTCAGCTGTCTGTACTTCCTCTCAGCTGCATAGCACTTGATGGAACCCCACCAGGCATTCTATGGCCTCCTTGGATTGATTTTAGATCTCTTGTTGTTCCCTTGTCCCTGAGTTTGTTGGCTTTTCTCTCCCCTATTCCACCTACCC
>NW_022111300.1:16719368-16726291 GCF_000313985.2 Echinops telfairi
AAAATAGCCTATGAATAGTTCCAGGTCTGTCTGCTGACCCTTATACATTCTTTTTTATTAGATCTGATGCAGTGGCAAACCATGGCCCCCAAGTCCGAAGTCTATATTCCAGGACTTTGTTGCTTTGCTCCCCTTAATGCTCTGTTGCCCTCCGTTCGTGTTACACCCTGGTATTGGGGGCGGGGCGGGGGGGTCTGACCAGGCACAATTCCCGCACTGCAGCTCAAGTACTACTCCCTATAGCGCTGTGGGTCTCTAAGGGGCTGTGTCTTGTAGTGAGGCTAACCCTTCAGTCCTCTCTGTGCATTGGCTGTTCCAAGTGGGAATGTGGTCTGGAAGCTTTGTGTGCCATGTTCTCTCTCCCTGCTACTCTCCCAGGCAGTGTGTTTCATGTTATCTCTGTAGTGAATTCTTCAGGTTGGGTGGGGTACAAGGGGTGAAGCGCCCTAGTTGGGATAGGGACCGGCCCCACAGACCTCTGTTAGTTCACTGCTTCAGGCCAGTGTGTTGTGTTGCCCCAAGGTTTGGCACAGCAGGTTGAGGTTTGGTCTCTCTCTCTTTCCTGTGGAGACATAAAAAGTACCCTCCCCACCAATGCCTTTGTCTCTTCTCCCCTCTTTTTTCTTGTCCCCACCCACCCCTAGTTTCCCATTATTTAAGTTGGAATGGTGTACGCATCATTGGGCTTGGTGTGGCCCCTGCCTGTTTCTTATTGAAACATATCAACTGGCAAATCATCAATTTCTGGAGCCTGTTTTTGACTAATGCTATCAGCGCAGCTTGAACGTCTTCCTTCAGTAACATTGATTCTTGCTCATACGCTACCTCTTGAAATTATTGAATGTTGACCAGTTTGTTTTGGTACGGTGGCTGTATATTCTTTATGAGTTCTTTTGGTATTTCCTGCATTATTCAATATTTCTCCCATATAATACTTCATTATCACAACTTGAAGCTTGGAATTTTTCATGAATTCTTATGGTATAAGATATGCTGAGTATGTTCTTTAATTGGTTTTCTCACACTATGCATTTGTACATTTCTTTTTAATATTTCACTTTATGTTCTCTCGCTACCCTTTGAAATTTTCTTTTCAGCTCTTTGACTTCCTCATTTCTTTCATTGGCCTTAGCTACACTACAAGTAAGTGCAAGTTCAGAGTCTCTTCTGACATCCACTTGCATCTTTTGTGTCTTTCCTATCTTTATAAGGACCTTTTGCTTCTTCGTGTATACTGTTCTTGATGTCATCCCACAGCTCATCGGGTCTTTGCAATTAGTGTTTAATGCTGAAAATCGGTTGTTGAAATGTTCTAAGAATTTGGGTGGGATATACTCAAGCTTGTATTTTGTCTCTCATGAAGTTGTTTTAATTTCCTTCAGCTTCAATCTGAACTTTCACATGAACAATTTGTGGTTTGATTCACAGTTGGCTCCTGACCTATTTTTTAATACTGATAAATGATCTCTTCTCCACCATCTCTTCCCAAAGATGTAGTCAGTTTGATTTCTGTATATCCCATCTGGAAAAGTCCCTGTGTATAGTCACCTTTTATGTTGCTGAATAAAGGTATTTGTGATGAAGAACTTATTGGTCTTGAAAAATTCTATCATGCAATCTACAGCTTCATTTTTATCACCAATATCATATTTCTCAACTTTTTGTTTCTGATCTTTGCATCCAAATCACCAATAATGATCACGCATCTTGATTGCTCATTTGATCAATTTCAGACTGAAGATGTTCGTAAAATTCTTCAATTTCTTCAGCACCAAATTTAGCAGTTAGTGCATACATTTGAGCGATAATTAGTGTGAACGAATTGACTTCCTGGTATTCAAACAGCTATTATCCTATCACTGACAGCATTGCACTTCAAGACAGATCTTAACATTCCATTTTTGATGCTAAAATCATCATCATTTCTTTTGATTATTTAAGCTTCCCTTACTAAACCACATACTTTTTCTCATCCAAAGTGGCCAATACCAGTTCATTTCATCTCACTAATGCCTACCATATTTATCTTTATCTGTTCCATTTCATTTTTGATGACTTCCAAGTTTCCTAGATTCTTACTTTATGCACTCTGATTTCAAAATATTCTAGATTTCTACAACTGTCTCTTGAATCACATCCCTCAGCAGATGAAGGCTCCTGAAGGATTGACTGCCTCAGGTGTTATTCCATTCTCATCATTATGACTGAACCTACTTGGAGGAAGCAACTCTTCTTCAGTCATATTTAAAGTGCCCCCTGACCTGAGGACCTCATCTTCTGACACTACCTGACAAGGGTCTGCTTCTGTTCCGTAGGTTTTCAGTAACTGACAATAGTCTGATGCTATCCATAGGGTTGTCGGTGACTAATTCCTCTGACTTGGAAAGCTGATTCTTTCTTCCTACCCTGTACTTGGTCTGGTCATTATGTTGAAAGTTATTCCCTTTGGCTAACCCTGATGGCTTTTAAAATAGCAATGACATAGCTTCCAGTATCACAACAACACACAAGCCAGAACAATACAGCAAACTGACCAATGGATTTGGGGTTACTTATTGTTGGCTGTCCCATAAAACTTAGTTTTCCTTCTCTGGAAAATGCAGGAGTAATACATTTTTCACATCTTAAGAGAAATGAAAACTTTTACTAAAATATCTAAAAGATAGATTGATACCATTCTTCAACAAGACTCTCTTGTATCTACATAGTATTTAATAATTAAATTTTACCGAGTTATTTAAGTAATTTTTAATGATCTATATGTTACATTTTTAGAGGAATTTGTACAAGTTCATATTTACTGGAATCACAATCATGTTTCTGGAATTTCGAGTGGCACTGTCACACTTTTAGGAAATATAGCCTTTGGAAATCAGCTTTTAGGAAATATAGCCTTTGCCCTGCCTGATCCCTATTAATGCAGTTAAAAATCTTTCTCTTTAAAACTAAGGTACCAACTGGTATGGATTGAATTTCTCCACCCAAAATATTGAAATACCAAACCCATTGCCAATGAGTTGATTCGGACTCCTATAGTCCTTGGATAAGGTTTCCAAAGATCTAAATCTTTTTTTTTTTTTTTGCTTCAAGACATTCATTTATTTGTCATTAAAAATAAATATTTCACAACACATAATTATATATTGTTTTTTTGATGAATCACTATGCTTTAATTATGTTCGGTTTATAACAATGAAAATACATCCTGCATATCAGATATTTACATGACGATTCATAACAGTAGCAATGAAAATAATTTTATGGTTGGGGGTCACCACAACATGAGGAACTGTATTAAAGGGTAGCGGCATTAGGAAGGTTGAGAACCAGAAAGCTAATAGCCATCCATCGCCCAGATCGAAGGTTTATCAATGCTACAGGACAATCTAAATCTTTATGGGGATAGAAAGCCTCAACTTCCACTCCCAGATGGTTTGTGATTTTGAACTGTTGAACTTGAGACTGACAGTCTAACACTTACCCAACAGTACCTCCAATGCTTGTGCCCCAAAAAAAGGCTGCAGTAATAATCCCATTTGGGGATGGTTTTGTTGTTGTTGTTGTTATGTCCGTGTAAGGTGTCATAAACCACCTTTTTGAGATGTAAAAGAGCAACTTAAGCTAAAGGGCACGCTAAGAGGAGGGATAATGCCATGCCACATGAAGATGAGGGAATAGAAGCTGAAGAGAGTAGGGCTTTCCACCCAAATCAACAGAAGTAAGAGCTTTCCCCCAGAGTAATTTGGATGCAAACTCACTGCCAATTCCATCTCATAGCAACTATATAGGATGGAGCAGAACTGCCCCTGTCGGTTTCTAACCTTTTAAATCTTTAGGGGCGCAGACCGCTTCCTTTTTCTTTCAAGGATCAACTGGCGAGACCAAATAGGTAACTTTTTTTGTTTGGCAACTCAGTGTCTAGTCCACCCCTTCACCCAGGCTCTTCTCCCCTGGAGGGGATACCCTTATTTAGGACGTCTAGTCTCCTAGTCATAGCACCCTGGGAGAAAATAAGTATCTATTGATGCTACTTATTTATCATATGTCTGTAATAGTATCTCAAATAGCTAGGACACAACTAAATTGTGTCTAAAACAATTTTGAATTGTTTAAAAGGTTGCAAAAGTTTTATAGATTTATAACTTCGGTGTGATACATGTTGTTTTTTTAAACTTTTCTGAAACCAACTAGCTGTAGCCAAATTATGTGGTTATGTTTTACTATATTATAATTTGAAATTGTGATATGTACAGCAAGTCTACTTATCGTTTGAAATTTATAATGGTCTCTGAGGTGGTTAGGATTTTGATAACTTTTAATAGTTATTTTTCACCATTGATCACAAAACCAACTATGAATTTATATTTTTTTGTTTTTAGAGCGCTAATTTTTCTATAAAGCATCTGAAACTGACCAATCTTTTCTTATGTAGAGAATGCAAAACTTGTTAACTCTGTATTTCAATAAACTTGAAAATGGAAAATATATAACAGTATCATCTTAGATACTGTTATTATAAATAGGTAAATGGTGTATCACAAATTAGCATTACCTCTTTCTGTTCTTGTCTGCATTTTGCAAGGGGCTTTCTCATGCAAGCATTTACTTCTCAGTGTAAGCACAGTTTCAGCTAGAGGATTTAATACAACCGTCATCTTGATGTAAGATCAAATTAATTTCATGTCATTTGTTTGACTTTTTATTTTAAAGAGCACAATGGAGCCCTTGTTTCTTCTGTATGCATTGTTTCTAATATACAGGCTACTCATATAAAAAGCTGCCCTGCGGGATGGACCTCAGAGATAATTATTTCCTCCTTGTGACAGTTTGTAGAATAGAATGTATCAATCTAACCAGCAAGTAGCTTTTTGGTAAATACTTTCAAGATTGCCCTTGAAGAGCAACTGGGTCACAAGATATACAGAGCACACAACTTTAGGACAGGATAAACTTAGGACAAGTTTCTACTTAAAAAAAAATTATTTGTTAACCCCAGCATGACTGCTGGCTAGGGATTTAAACAACAACAATAAATTGTAGAATAAATTGACTGTGACACTAAGAATTTCTGCACATATTTCTTATTAATTTGAAAAATAGAAGGTAATCACAAACAAATATAAACTCAGTGCTGTTGAGTTGATTTTGAGTCAGAGCCACCCAGTAGGACAAAGTAAAGCACCTCGATTTGAAAAGCTGGAAATCTTTAGGAAAGCAGACTGTCCCACCTATTATCAAGGGAGCATCCCGTGGGTTTGAACCATTAACCTTTAGTTTAGCAGTGCAATGTTTAGTCCACTATGACTTCCAGGCCCCTAGGAAGAAATGTTCTATATGATAAGTTTAGTGGGTCCATTCTCCTTAATTGAACCTTAAAACTGACTTCCCAGATTATGTTCTTTTAACTAAGAATGGGATTACTGGAAATGAGGCTTGCTGATAAGTCTCTTTATTGAGTATGGTATCATTGAAATTGAAGAATAACAATAGCACTCAATTCCTCTAAGCAACATGACCAAGAAAAAAAAAAAAAAAGAAACACAGACCAACCAGGGGAATTAGAGTCCTTGCAAACACAAAACAATAGCTTGGTGCATTTTTCTTTGTTGTTGTTCTTTGTAAATGACATTCTTTTTAATTAGCTTCCTGATTCATTTATTCCCTTTAAAACTGTTATTCAGCTATGAACTTGAAAATATAAATATGTAAACATACATGTAAGCTAAACTAATGATTGTAGAAACGTTGCTACAATTATCGTGTACAAAAATACTGCATGGAGTTTGCACTTTCAGTTTTCAAGGGACAGATCAATGAGTTTGCTTTATTTTTTCTGCATAATTATAGATGACCTCATGTTCTATTAGAAATGCCCATTACTTAATTAAATTAGCTAAGTATTGTCAAAAGGAGTGTACTTACAGCAAAAAAGAAAGACAAACCCTCCCCAGCCAAACTCCCGCCACTGAGTTCATTCTGACTCGGCCTCCACCCTACATCGCGTTTCTGAGGCTGTAAACTTGACAAGAGCAAATCAACTCGTCTTTTCTCCCACAGACCAGCTAGTGGGCTTGTCCTGTAAAGCTTGCAGTTATCACTCCAATGCCTTATCCACAGCACCACCAGGGGTTTTGAGTTATGCTCAAGGTATTTTTATACACATTGTCTTACTCCCCAGTGGAGGTTTAAAATGTGTGCAAAAATTCTTTGAAAATCTTCATTTGGCACAATGGGGTCTGTCTTTCTTTTCTTGGAAACTGGGTTGCATTTTGTCTTTCTTTTTTTTCACAAAGTATATCTTAAACTATGTGACTTCTGATATTGCTCATAAAGGGTAATAAAGTACGCCCATGTCTCATGGTAATACTCATCCCTTAAGTCTTTAGTCACCATCTAAGTACACACTGTCCAGAGAGAGGATTCCTTGTGACAAAGTCCACAGTCGTCGAGTTGGGGATAGAGTAGAAGCAAAGGGAACAAACAGGACTGAGTAAAATAAAATTTAGTTCGACAGACTCTTTAAGAGTTAGAAAGATATGGAGACAGAGACTGAGATAGAAAACGATAGAAAAGGACAGAGAAAGTGAATTTCAAGCTTGCCTCTCTTCTAGGGACCTCTAGTTCCACATCTCCCCATCATATTTTTGCACAAAGAATCTGACCTATCGTATTCTAGTACGGCTCTTTTTAAGTATCCCTTAGGTGCAATGGTAAAGTGTTTGGATATGAACTGAAAAGTTGGTGGTTTGAACCCACCCGATCGCTGCAAATGAAAGACCTGGCCATCAGCCGCAGTAAAGATGACCACCTATCAACACGAGGGGCAGTTCTGCTCCCTAATAACACCTACCAAACACGAGGGGCAGTTCTGATACCTAACACCTACCAAACACGAGGGGCAGTTCTGCTCCCTAATAACACCT
>NW_022111300.1:16726391-16748053 GCF_000313985.2 Echinops telfairi
AAACACGAGGGGCAGTTCTGATACCTAACACCTACCAAACACGAGGGGCAGTTCTGCTCCCTAATAACACCTATCAAACACGAGGGGCAGTTCTGCTACCTAATAATGCCTATCACAAACGAGGGGAAGTTCTGCTACCTAATAACGCCTAACAAACACGAGGGGCGGTTCTGCTACCTAATAACGCCTATCAAACACGAGGGGCAGTTCTGTTACCTAATAACACCTATCAAACATGAGGGGCAGTTCTGCTACCTAATAACACCTACCAAACACGAGGGGCAGTTCTGCTACCTAATAACACCTATCAAACATGAGGGGCGGTTCTGCTCCCTAATAACACCTACCAAACACGAGGGGCGGTTCTTCTCCCTAATAACACCTACCAAACATGAGGGGCAGTTCTGCTACCTAATAACACCTATCAAACATGAGGGGCATTTCTGCTCCCTAATAACGCCTGTCAAACACGAGGGGCAGTTCTGCTACCTAATAACGCCTGTCAAACACGAGGGGCAGTTCTGCTACCTAATAACGCCTATCAAACACAAGGGGCAGTTCTGCTACCTAACACCTATCAGACACGAGGGGCAGTTCTGCTACCTAATATCGCCTATCAAACACAAGGGGCAGTTCTGCTACCTAATAACCCTTATAAAAGTCGAGGGGCAGTTTTACTACCTAATAACACCTATCAAACATGAGCGGCAGTTCTGCTACCTAATAACGCCTATCAAACATGAGGGGCAGTTCTGCTACCTAATAACGCCTATCAAACACGAGGGGCAGTTCTGCTACCTAATAATACCTATCAAACATGAAGGGCAGTTCTGCTACCTAATAACACCTATCAAGCACGAGGGGCAGTTCTGCTACCTAATAACACCTATCAAGCACGAGGGGCAGTTCTGCTCCCTAATAACACCAACAGAGCTTTGTAAAGTGTTGTTGGTATCAGGTGTCATTAAGTTGGTTATAGTTCATATGGTACAAACAGTACTAAGTACAAGTTCTAAATACAGTTTTAAGTACAAATTGGATGAAATATTGTTTAGACCTGTGCCAATCTCACAATTGCTGTTATACTCGAGCATTTTGCTGCCATCGATGTGCAAACCTGTCTCACTGAGGGTCTTCCTATTGTCTGCTGACCTTCTGCCATGCAGGATGTCCTTCTCCGGAGGCAGGTCCCACTCGATGACAGCTCTGAACCACAGGAGACACATCTCATCATGCTTGCTTCTAAGAAGCATTCTGGCTCTACTCCTGACAACACAGATCTATCTGTTCATTCTTTTGGTAGGCCGTATATATTTAGTATTCTTTGTCAACACTATAACCCGAAGTCATCAGTCCTCTGGTGCTTCTTACTCATTGCTCAGTCTTCAGGTGTGTATGAGATGACTGGATGTGCCATAACTTGGGCCAGGGGCGTCTTGATTTTCAAGGTGACATCGTTGATTTCTACAATGTACAAGACCTTTTACAGCAGACATGCCTAATGGAGAAATTGTTTGATTTGCCAACAGCTGTTCACAGGGATGCTGATCCCATGAAGGTGAATCAAAGTAAGAACAAATCCTTGACAGTGTCAGCATTTTGTCAGTTTATTATGATGGCACTTATTGGTCTAGTCGTACGGATTTGTGTTTCTTTCGGTTAGACTCTGATTTGTATTGAAAGTGATAATGTTTGATCTTTGTAGCTAAGTGCTTCAAGTCCCCTGTGCTTTTGACAAACAAGCTTGCGTCATCTGCAAAACACAGGTTGCTAATGAGTCGCCAATCCTAATGCTGTGTTCTTCTTGGTATAGTCCAATTTAACGGATTATTTGCTCGGCATACAGATTGAATTTTATTGTTGTTGTTAAATTGTTAAGTAACAATGGCTGGTTCCAACTCGTAGTAACCACAACAGAGTGAAACACGATGGTGAAAGAATACAGCGCTAAAGCACACACTTCCTGATTTTAAACCACACACGATCCCTTATTCTGTTCCAATACTCTTGTTTAATGTACAGGTTACACACAAGCACAATCAAATGTTCTGGAATTCCCATTCTTTATAATGATATTTATATATATAATTTATTATTGTAAATGAAATTTCCCTTGAATAATCAATGAAACACAAATCAGCAACTTTCTAGTGTTATTCTCAGCTTTTAGATACAATCTAGCTGTAAACATCCTATGCTTTCTTCTGAATCCCACTAAACTTCTATTAGGTCCCCATGGATGTACTTATTCAACTATTTCGGTTCCTAGTTGGCCTGAGATCCACAAGGCTGGCAGTTCAAAACCACCAACTGCTCCTCAAGAGAAAGATCAGGTTTTCTTCTCTCAAAAACAGTGATGTTTCAGAAACCCACAACAAGGCCCCTATGGGTGACAGTGAGTTTGGCCTGGTGGTAAAACTTTCCTTCATTCATGTGTTAATGATCTTCTGTAATTACAGTAATCCAATGGGTCACCTTGCTTTTGTTCCCAGGTAAATAACTTCCGAATGTCTTGGGTTCCCAAACTTGTTTAGCTTGCCCTCTACTTTTCAGAAACAAACAAACAATGTATATATATTTACTAGGTACCTGCTGGTAATTAAAATCTTTTGTACTGTATCCCATAACTCAGGATAAAGTGTAGGTATCTGCTTTTGCAGAATGCCCACCAGCACAGTTTATACTATTCCAGAGTCCCCCATGAGGCAGTATTAATCACTTGTGATACACTGGTATAAACAACTAGATTATTGCACCAGAAAAGATGAGAAAGGGTAGTGATTATTACTTACTACATTTTGAGGTGAATTTTCATGGGTCGTTAAACATAAAATCTCAAATTTATGAAGAAGTTATTAGTAAGTTGAGAAAGCTGGTGAAATTGCATTTACTTTTACATTTATTAATTGAATCTTCTTAATGAGAAATTATTAATTATGTATATAAAAACTCACTGTCATTGATTAAATTCTGACTCATAGTTATTCTACTGGACAGAGTGGAACAATTCCTGTGGATCTGAGGATGCAAATCTTTATAGGAATAGAGCACCCCGTCTTTCTATCAGAGCACTTGATTGTTTCTAACTATGGATTTTGTGGTCAGTACCCCAATGATAACCCTCTATACCACCAAGGCTCCTGTATGTATACAGTTGCACTGAAAAATTTGGGGATAGAGCAATAAGTAAAGAGACACTGTTTCTTCCTCTATAAAAATATCATCTAGTAGAGAACAACTGTCTCAAAGAGACACAGATATAATTAAAAAGACAGGATAAACCATTTTCTGTAAAGTAACAACAGCCACCCAAAGCAAGACGATGTGTGGATTTGAAAGTGCCTTCAAGAGCCCCTCAACTATCAACATTGCCCCAGATAATATCACAATCTATATGAGGAACCCCAAACTTTAGTCTGTGAGCCTCTAGCCCCTTTGCTTGTATTATGTTAATTTTCTCCAGGGATTAATTATTATTATAGTTGCACACAGTTTTAAATTCACAAAGAGCAATAATGGGTGTATTGGGGTAAAATATTAAAATAAACATTTTAGGGTTTTTGCCCTGCCTCCAAAGCCAGGTGCTGCCTATTTCATGCTATCGCATGCTATCTAAAAATTTTTAAGCTGAACGTTTTTTACTTTCATTTTGTCCTGAGCAGAAAACAAAATCATGATACTCTATTTGACTATTCAGGTATTAAAAAATCCAGAGGCGATGATTACTAATTAAGAACAGGGAGATGGCAGGAGTTCAAATGGAACCCTGACAATCCTGTTAATATAAGTGCCAACCAACTTCCATTAATCTAGAAAAAGCTTGTGTACTTATCTTGGATTTAAATCACCAAGAGCACATTCATAACCATCTTAAAGACAATAATTGCATGCACAACACTTGAATTGCAGAAGAACTTTCTCCTTCCTGTTCAGAAAATTGTTGCCAATTGCCACTTTTGCTTTTACATTCTCTCCAATTCATTAAACTTTGTGGAGCTGCAACTGACAGTTAAAATAGATCTCAGTGGCATTAGCTCCAATTTCAGTAGATTAAATGCTGAGAATCAGAAAGTGGAATATTCTGATTAGGTATATTTACCAGACTATTTTAAAAGAAGGAATGTAGAAACTCAATAACTGGAGAAAACATATGCATTTATATTTAGATCTTTGCGTGATTACATAGGGGATCATGATTCTGTGTTGTCTAAATAGGGGGGAGGCAGCATTGGTTATTTTTGTTTTCACTTCAGAGATTGAGCAACGTTTACTAAGTTTGTAAGACTGAAGTTTGCATTCCAGTAGAGCACAGTCCTTTCGGGAACACACATTCATTAGAAAGGTCTAACATGGAAGAATTGCAGACTCATCTATGATTCAGTAAGGGACGAAGTGATGTCTACCAAAATCCGTTCTTCCATATGCTTGGCAGAGCATGGCTGAGGTGGGTGACAAAATTAGAAACAGCTGGCTGGATGGGTGAAGCTCAACTGTCATGCCTGGAGGCAGGATACATGGATTTCACTTTGGGCCAAGAAACGGAAGCAGGCAATCTAGGTGCTGTTTCCAGTCCAGTATTCTCCTTGTGACTCAAGCATAGTTAACCTACGGAGGTTTGTAGTGAAGGTGTGGTCCTGTTAGAGACTCTTCTGATGGAATCCTTGCTCCTCCCAATTTTAGGCCAGGTTCTCTAGAGGAGAGAAAGTAGCAGCAAAATGCAAAAACATTGATTCTTTTTCATTTTTCCTATGCAGTTTCCAACCTCACATACATGTGAGATTATGAAAATACCATGGCTTAAATCAGGCACACCTGAGTCCTCAAAGAAACAACCTTGTTTTTCAACCCTTTAAACAGGTCATGGGCATATTTACCCAGTGCAATGCATTGTTTCATCTCTTGACTACTGCTGGTGCTTATACAGCCCCAGGAAACTTCTCTTAGAAAAACAAAGACAAAAACCTCCCAAGTAGGTGTCCAAGGATCCCTGGTGGCACAGTGGCTCAAGCATTAGAATGCTAATCACATGATTGGTGGGTCCAGCCAAGAAGTCACTTAAAGAAAGATGGGTCTATCTGTACTCATGGAGATAAGCCAGTCTCAGACATCCTGGTGACATTTTCCATTCTGTCGTGTAAGATCACTGAGTTAGAAGCTCCTGAATGACACGTTGTTAGGAGGCACGGAATTGGTTCTGACTCATAGGAACCCGATGTCGGAGCCCACTGCTGTATCCACTGTGCCCATTCATCTCCTTAATGATCCTCTCTGTTTTCTCTGACCCTGTCCTATGCAGGCATCTCCTTTCCCAGGGACTAGCCTCTCCTGAAAACATCTGCAAGGTATTGGAAAACAAAACCTCTCCAACTTCTTAAAAGTGTTCTGCCTATTCTTCCAAGACAGATTTCTTTTATAAATTTATTTTTCTAGTATTCCAATATTCTTTGCCAAGACTATATTCAAAGACATCCATCCTTCTGAAGTCTTGCTTATTCAGTGTGTGCATATGAGGCCATTGACAACACCCTGGTGTGGCTCAGGAACAAATCAGTCCTCACCTCAAGGCTTTAAGACGTCCTGCCCAGCATATTGGGGCAACACAGTAAACCATCTAGTTTCTTGACTGCTGCGTCCGTGGACATTGATCTCTTTGTCTATATACAGTTTCCTCAGGAGTACAATGGAATGTTATGCAATTTATATTATGTGAAATGCTATCTATGATTCACATAATTGAATGTTTTTTTACACCTTGTCAACGAAGCATCTATGAACATTTAGGATTCTGCTTTCAGTCAAGATCCATCTGATACAAACAATGATGTCTCCTGTGTCCCTTCCTCTTCCAAATCCAACTTGACTTTCTTGCAACTCCCTGCCAATGTTTTCGGATTTCCTTCAGCATATTTTGCTTGCTTGTGATATTAATTATATTGTTGAATAATTTTTTCATTCCACTGAGTCCACTGTCTTTGGAATGGGCACAAATATGCATCTTTTCTACTTAATTGGTCATGTGACTCTCATCCAAATTTCTTGGCATAGACTAGTGAGTGCTTCTACTCCTCAAAGTGCTGTAACTCTTACATTGGTATTCTTTCAATTTCTGGAGCCTTGATTTTTAATAATGTCTTCAATGCAACTTGAACTTCTTTCAATAGCATCGGTTTAATTTTGACCAGTTGTTTTTGTTACCGTGGCTCTATCTAGTCCTTCCACATTCTTTCACCCATTGAATATTTCAATATTACAACTAGTGATTGATTTTTTTCCCCCTTCAATTCCTCCAGCTTGAGAGAAGCAGCCTGCGTTCTTCCCTTTCGGTTTCGAACACCAGGTGTTTGCAGACTTCGGTGAAATACTCCACTTTGTCTTCTTGAGCTGCTTGCCCATTTCTGTTCCGCTCTTGTTTCCTCATTTCTTATCATTTTCTTCAGCTACTCTACAACCAAGAGCACATTTCAGAGTCTCTTCTGATATACACTTTGGTCTTTATTTTTGGTGACCTTTTGCTTTCTCCATGTATAATGTTCTTGATGTCATTCCACAGCTGGTCTTCTGTCTTTAATGCTCAATGAATCACCGCTGGTCTGGAGATGCTGTCTAAATTCAGGTGGGATACCTCAGTGTTGTATTTTTTCCCCAACAGTTTTATCGGCATATATTTGCATATCATATAATTGAATAGATCAACCGTACAATCATATCCAGGGGAATTACACAATCACACGACATCCATTCCAGTGCACCCCTCCTGTGGTCAAATCACCCCCAAAATCAGTTGTGCAATCATGATCGGCTCCAGTGCTCCCCCTCCCACCCCACCCCTATCAATGTTGTATGTGTGCTTTCATGGAGATGTTTGCATTTCCTTCAGCTTCAACTTGATGGCCCTGACTTCATTTTGGTTAATGACATTGAGCTGTTCCCTCCTCTCTGACCACAGATATAGTCAGTTTGATTCCTGTGCATTCTATCTGGCAACTCCAAAGGTATAGTCACTTTATATTACTGAAAAATATTTTTGATGAAGTAGTTAGTCTTACAAAAATCAATCTATCACCAAAGCTATAATTTTCAACTATTGTTCTTTCCTCTTTGTTTCCTATTTCACATTCCAGTCACTGGTAATTGTCAATGTCTTTTAATTGCACGTTTGATGTACTTCAGATTGAACAACTTGGTAGAACTCTTCAATTTCTTCATCATAGACTTTATTTATTGGTGCATAAATTTGAATAACATTTGTAACCTGTGCTCTTCAGTAAGATGTATGAAAAGTATCCTATCACCTAGAGCATTGTACCTCAAGATACGCCTTTTGTTGGACAATGAATGCAACACGACTCCTCTTGAATTTTTCATTGCTGGTACAGTAAACCATTTGATTGCCAAAATCTAAATTATCAGTACCTTCCCATTACAGCTCACTAACACCTAGGATATTTATCTTATGTGTTCCATTTTATTTTTGACAACTTCCAATTTTCCTAAGTTCACACAACTTCCATATTCTGTTTATTAACATATTCTGTTTCCAACCATTTCTTCTTTTGAATTATGTGCTGTTATCAAATATAGGGACCCAAAGGTTTAATACAGCTTTGTCCCAGAGTTGCCTCCCAGTCATGTTTTATATGCCTTTCCAACAAAAGGGTTTGTGTGCCAGTACTATAGTGGACAATTTTCCAGCGCCATTCAAAATCTTTCCAATGGCTATTCCTTGTCAATGGATGACAGATTTCTTTTTCTTAGTCTGCTTCAGCCTCAACGCTCCATTAAAACCACTCACATTCTGAGTTTCCAAGCAAACATGACCGTATGGGAGACACTATTCACTTACCACAAAAATCTGAATATAAACCACTGCTGTGTGACAAACATGGCTAGTGCAAGATACTAAAAAACAAGGAAGAATTTTTAAGTTAAATACATCAAGGTAAAAATACGCTAAGTGAAAAGAAGATTAAGATTGATCACTTCTGAAAAATACAAGAAAATAAGTTGACAAACATGATTTACTAAGGTATAAGATATTATGATGAGGCTAGAGATGTAGTGGTAGACTTTGTTAAGAAAAAAATGCTATAATCAATTGGTCTAACACATAATTTAATAAATGCACTAGTGATTGTGTTGTGGAAAATTAAGAGAGAGTTGAAGAACCCAGACATTACTACATTAGAGGTTGATGATCTTTCCCAGGTCTAGCAACGTAAGGAAAGAGAATGCTTAGTGAATTACAGGGAAAGCCGCAGTCATAGGTGAAGGGTGATTGAACAGGACTATGGCTTCAGAGAGAGAAAGAAAGCCATTGCCAAATTCTAGAGAAGCAGCAAAGTGGAAAAGCCTCATATCTGGTACCTCATCTCCAGCAATGTCTCTCAGACCAGAAGTTAGAGGGTAGAGAAGCCTGCATAATACTTGAATCTCTCAGTTGGCTGGGCACCATTTAAAAAATTGCTATTATTAAAAGAATGTAATGAAACTGGAACCATTTGAGGGCTTTTCCATTTTTGCTGTTGGTTTTTTTTTTCCTTTTTTTTTTGTTTTGTTTTGGAGTGTTAGCTGTTGTTGATTTATTTTTGTCTTCTTTTTTTTGTTATGTTTTGCTTTTCTTTGTTTTTGCATGTTTTATTGTCTATGCATGTCTATATGGACAAGATAGAGGGGATAAAACATCTGGAGGAGAGAACACTGGGACGGATGATTCCGGGCAGACATGGGAGATGGGGAGATGGAGGAAAAGGAGTGGGTGCCAGCAAACCCAGGGTCAAGGGAAGAATTAAGTGATCCAAAATTTATGGCAAGGAAGGCATAGGATGCTTGGAGGGGCTCAATCAAAGGCAATGTAGCTCAGAGGAATTACTAAAACCCAAATGAAGGCCAAACATGATAGTGGGATGGGAGGAAAGTAGAAGGAAATAGAGGAAAGAACTGGGAGGCAAAGAACATTTATAGAGGTCTAAATATAGGCATGCATATATGTAAATACATTTATATAAAACAGCAGGGGAATAGATCTATGTACATATATTTATTTATAAAGTATTATGGTAACGGATGGACATTGGGCCTCCACTCAAGTACTCCCTCAATGTAAGAACAATTTGTTCTCCTAGCACAGCCCTCTGTGATATTCACCTTCCCTAACACAATCACTGAAGACAAAAATGGGTGGACAAGCAAATGTGGTGAAGAAAGCTGATGGTGCCTGGCTATCAAAAGATATAGCATCTGGGGCCTTAAAGGCTAGAAGATAAACAAGCAGTCCTCTCGTTGAGAAGCAACAAAGCCTACATGGAAGAAGCACACCAGCCTGTGTGATCATGAGGTGTTGATGCGATCAGGTATCAGGCATCAATGACCCAGAACAAAACAAACAAACAAAAAGCATATCAATGGGAATGAGGGTGAGGGCAGAGTGGAGACCCAAGTCCATTGGTAGCCAATTGGACACACTTTGTCAGAAGATTCACAAGGAAGAGAAGAGCCATTCAGGGTGCAGTATAGCACTGACAAAACATACAACCGACCTCCCTCTAGTTCTTTAATGCTTCCTCCCCAGGGTGCAGAGTAAGAGGAAACCCGATCACAATGATTGACATATGCCTCACCCCCAGGCGGACAGACAGCAGAAAAGTGGGTAAAATGAGACTGTGGTCAATGTAAGATATTTTAAAAAAGGAATCATTTATAAATTATAAAGGGGACATGGGGGAGGGAGAGGGTAAGTGCGGAGCTGATGCCAGGGTCCCAAGTAGAAAGAAAATGTTTTGAAAAGGATGATGACAACATATGCCCAGATGTGTTTGACACAAGGGATAAATGTATGGATTGTGATAAGAGCTGTAAGATCTCCCAGTAAAATACAAAATTTTTAAAAGAATGAAATGGATAGAGTGGGGGGAATAAAATCAGCACACTTTTTCTTGTCAATGATGATGGACCAACAATCTATCCAACCCATTGGGAGGGAGGCGATAAGAGCAAGTTCACCCCTTTGGTATCCCCCCCCCCCAAAACAGACTCCATAAGCTGGATATCACTTTTTTTAAAATTGTATTATTATTTTATTTTCTTTATCATTTTATTGGGAGCTCTTATAGATATCCTAGAATTCCATGGAGCAATCACATCAGAGTAGCATTGTACAATTGCTACCACAATCAGTACCAAAACATTTTCTTTCCTTTTGAACTCCTTGATATCAGCTCCCCTTGATCCTCTCCCTCTCCCTCCCCACCTCCATGAGCCACCCCCCTTTTATTCTGCATGGATGTCACTTTGAAAACTAAGATTGAAATATTGAAGACTAAGATTCAGCTGACCCAAGCCAGTTGGAGATTTCTCCTTGGGTGACAGATGAGGGTTTGTATTCCCCTAAAGAGGTTTAGTCTCAGAAATACTCAGGGGTAGTTCTAGCTGCCCTATCAGGTCACTATGAGTTTGGATGGACTCAAAGGTAGTGAGTGAGTGAGTGAGTGAGTGAGTGAGTGAGTGAGTGAGTGAACCAGCTACTATGTATGTAAAAGTTGAAAAATGAAGTAAAAAAAACACATAAGAATTAATGCATTCGAAATATGGTGTTGGCAACCAATATTGAAGAGTACGTTGGACTATGAGAAGAATGAACTAATCTGTCTTGGAAAAAACACCTCCAGAATGCTTCTTAGACGTGAGGATGGTGAGACATTATCTCATGTATCGCGGGCATATTATCAGAAGAGACTTGTCCTTGGAAAAGGACACCATGCTTGGTGAAGTAAAAGGTTGGCAAAAAAAGAAAGGCTGTCAAAGCTATGGATTGACACAGTGTCATACCATGGGCTCAGCTATGACCCTAATTGTAAGGATGGCACTGGACCAGGCAGTGTGTCATTCTGTGGTGCATAGGATGCTGTGAATCCCAACCAACACAATGGGACTTAACAACATAATCTTCTGAGTACCCGTTCTGCCTTGAATTTAACTACCTCTGCAGATCTTCTTGGAAATCATGAAGGGTATTTTCATTACCCTGCCTTTTTTGGAAGTCACCCTAACAAGACTGAGAGCAGTGTATGACAAAGAGACCTTGTCTGAAACCATCCACTGATTAGATAGACATGCTTAAACACATTTCACTTAGAAAAAAGCTGTGTATGTCTGAGCTGGAATACTTGTGATGTCTTTTGAAGTAATCTCATTCAACACTTTTTTAACATTCCCTTTACCCCTGTTTCTCAGATTCTCCTTTTTCTTTGGCTCTAGTTCAAGTTGCTTATACGTAACACTTTACTAATGCTTTCTCTTAGAAAAGTGTTACGTATAAGCAACTTGATTTTTAGTCCACATTGATTTCTGAGCCTCTGTTGCACTTATGTTCAGAAAGAGTCAATTTAGGACATCTGGTTGATGTCCGAAGTGGTTCTTAAGTGTTCCCTTTCCTTCATTTTAGATGGAGGCATACATTTAAAAACAATATTAAAAAATAAATAAATAAATAAAAACAATATTTTACATTCCCTTTAGTACACCATACAAAGTAAAGTTCAAGTAACATAATAAAGCTAATTGTAAATTATATAATATTAAATATATTTCAATATGTACCTTAATTTTATGTAACAATCTGGATCAAATCTGGTTTAAATTTGAGAGTTGATCAGTAAGATTCTGGTAGAGTGCATAATTCAGTTTCCGCTTCAATAATAAACTTTAATGAAACTACTACTTACATAAGTGTAGGTAAAACAAAGAGAGCTAACATAGGGTCCTGGAGAATGCTGATTCTCAAAAATCATGGATCCATTCCTACGGCTTGGTTTAAAGTGACAAGAGAAAAAGCTGTGTGACAATCAGTAATGCTGGAGGCTTGGGGCATAAGAAGGTCCTGTGGGAATTCTTTATGTTGTGGCTAGACTCCGTTGCTGGGAAAAGCAAGGTCCATGGCACACATATTCTGGGGGGAAATTATCCATATCTATTTTTCCCTCCATTCAGAATTCATTTTAGCACCCCATCCCCATTAACTTAGCTTAAACAGAAGTTAGAGAAAAGAGATCCGTGGTGAGAGGCAAGTCCAGGTCAGTAGATGAGGCACAGAGAAGAGAGATCAGAAGGGAGGACTTGGGTAACTGAAAACCAATGTGTTCTGAAACAAAATATCCCTTCTCTTTGTCCCCTCTCTTTCTTGAAAGATTCACCTCCACTCTGCCGTGCAGTTGATTCTGACTCATCCAGACCACGGAGGAGAGAACAGAACTTCCTCGGATTCTTGATAGAAGCAGATGCCACCGCGTTCTACTAGGAAGAAGCTGGGGGTTCCACCTACCAAGCTCTGGGTTACCATTGCAGCATCAGAGATCCTTGATGAACACTAAAACAAGGGAAACCATGGCAATCCTTTTCACTGGACAAAATAGTTGCAGGTTGAATCCACATTCTAAGTGTCAATTGTTATTTTAGAGTTATATCTTCATGATTGAATACCTGCTCATGAACAGATGGGGTGTCTTAAGCTAAGCCTGTACAAGCCCCCAGAAGAGTTGATGCACATTTTATGTTTTAGTTTTTTAAAAGGTGATATCAACTATGGTGATGTGTCACTATTATATTCTTTCAGTTGAAATAGGGCACTTCATGGAAAGCCATGTATTGTAGGACCCTTTCTAGCTGTGGATAGACAGACCAGGAATGATGGGTTGATGTTACAGAAGAGAACCATCGGTTGGCCAATGGCCTCTACCCTAAGTACTTTAAGGGTATTATGAGTAAAAATAAATAGGCCTGAACGTTGTGGCTGAGTCTCGTAGTAGATATCTAGAATGAAGACCCTGCATTCTTATGAAACGTCTCTGGTGTTGTGAACAGAATACATGCATTTAATAACTTAAAGATTGGTGATTCAAATCCGTTCAGTGGGTTCATGAAAAAACGGCCTGGCTCAATAGTGCTGTGAAGATTCTAGTCGAGGAATGCCTTTAGAGTGGTTCTATTATCTCAAACAGAGCTTGCTGGGAGTCAGAATTTATTGAATGGAACTGTAGACCCTGGATTTAGTTAATTCATCTCTGCAACCTTTTTTTTGGTGTTATTCAATTCTGATTTACTCTTCCAATTTTTAAATTATTTTGCAAACATACATACAACTTACATTTTTCTCATTAGTTAAAATTCAATGACAAACAAAATAAATCAAGACAACTTTTATCTACATAAACTACATTGTATGAGGGTGTAACCCTCAAAATGGTATTTTTTTCAAAGCTATGTATTTAATTTTTTTTAAGAAAACAACCTAATCACCCTCAAAGCACTCTCCATTACACTTAATATATTTGTTGAATCTGCAATTCCCTTGTTGGAAACATTTTTAACTCATCTATTTGGTTGGCTGATAGCACCTCTCTCATTTGTTCTTTTATTCACCTCTTTAAGTCATCAAATCACTGTCCTTTCATGTCCCTCTACATTCACAGAAATAAAAAGAAGTTGAACAGAGCAAGGTCAGGTGAATAAGGTGCACGGGACAAGAGAGGTATGCTGTTTGTTGCAAAAAACTAGCCCACCTATATGGCTGCATGAGCAGGTGCATGGCAAAACCAATCCACCGTCTGCCACAATCAGGCCTTTTTTGTCACGCGCTATTATGCAATCTTTTCAGAACCTCTAAATAGAAAGCTTGATTAACCATCTGACTTGGTGGAATGAACTCCAAATGCGCTGTGAGTAGAAATTGTCATCCATTCAGGAAGTGGATGGATGTCCCGAATGAAGTCAGTTATCAATCAACATTTTACCTTTATGGAAAGGAGAAAACTACTCTTATACTTCTTTAGTTTTTAACCATAGTGCTGTCCTTGTAAGCTATATTCAACCTCGCAACAATTTCTGCAGAATTTTTCCAGAGCAGGAAACAAAATTCCACAGCTGCATGCTGTTCTCTTAAATTGGCCACCACATAAAACAAGGTTCAAGTGAAACTGCTTTTACAAAAAAATTCACTGTGACCAAAGAAAACCTTTCCAGGTGACTTCACTGAGTGCACCAACTCAGAGCAAGTTATTGATTCTCGCCTAGCAGGAAAAATGCGTACTACAATGGCTCTGCCCCACCCAACACAATTGCATTTTATTTTTGGTCCTTCCTTCATAGATCAACTAAAGGAAGTATCTATTCAGGTATGGTAGTTGTGTGCACTGCTCCTTATGGTATCTCAAGAAGATGTATAAAAAGACTGGTTCAGTGGAACTAGTAACTTACAACTTTCTATTGTTTTCCCTACAACACCCACCAAGTTATTTGGTGTGACCAAGAAAATAGGATATGTAAAACACAATTAGTGGATATTATTCAGTTTTTGTTGTCATTTCTCTAAGTATAGAAAGCCATCTCAGAAGGAGGAAGGGAGCTAATTCCCAGGACCATCATGGAAGAAGAGTCACAGATGGATGCTTGAAGTGGCAGAGGCAATAAGGGCATGCCACACTGAGACCAGATGCTAAATCAAGAGGACCATGAGACAGAGCAGAAGAGCAAAGGTCACAAGACTGTGGGACTTTGAGACAGAATAGAGAGCAGGCTTCCTGCACCAGGGAACACAGCAGAGGTTGCAGGACCAGCTTCAGCTAAGAAGCTGAAGACCGGAGAGAGACTTGACTGTTGGCTGAGTAAAGGCACTGCTGTGGACCAAAATCTGTATCCTTACTGCTGTTTGATCCTGACTTGTGGTAACCTACTAACTTACCTAGTAAACCCCTATAATCATGGGTATTGTCTGTAAGTTCTGTGTGGCCATTGCAATGAATTATCAAACCCAGCAGAAAAGTAGAGTTTATTGGAAACAATGATCGATGTCAGTATATCGTAAGGAAGATGAAGCTGGAGGCATGTCTGACCTATCCCTGTGGCAACTGGCAGCTGGAAGTTGTTGAGAGAGAGTCTCCTGACTGAAGTCCAAGGAAGTCAGATATGGCTCTGATGTCATGTTTTCCCATATCTTAACAAAAACTCAATTTAAGAACTGCTTATCCAGTCCTGTAAACCTCTTTAAGTCCATGAGTTTTTTGTATTTACCTTCGAATAATTCCTAGGGAGATGCATTCTGGTCAATAAACCATGAGTCAGAACACAGTGGGAGCTACAAGACTGTCAAAAATATCTGTGTAATAGATGTACATTTTTGAAATGGTTAGCAGAAAGTATGCCTTTTTCCATATTTGATTATGCATTTTGGCTAATTATTATAAGAAGAAACAGTTAACATTATTTTAGTTCGCTACATCATTGCATTTGTCCCCTGTAACATTTAGTTCATGTACATATTTATCTTTTAAGAGCACAGATTGCATTATCTAAACTAAGAATTTCATCTTTATAAAGTTCTGAATAAGGCACCCATCATAGATAACATTTTATATCAGCATTTCCCCCAAGTGCATTCAGCCGAACTAATTCAGAGGGATGTAATTAGTGTGTGTTAAGAAAAAGAGAGAGAGGCATCTTGCAAAGATATATTGAGAATTGCTGTGTCCGCTAAAATGCTAAGCATACCATAGAACTGTAAAAGGGTAATAATACCAACATGATGTTGCCAATAAATTATTTTTTCCTTAGTATTTCAAGATCCAATATATATGTATATATATGCATATGCATATGCTTATCTTCTTATAAAAATGGCATGAAGGCCTTATCTGATCTCCTCTAAATTCACAAGGGGTTGAAAGAAGCACCATCTTCAGCTGCCCGTGACAAATTCCTACGAGACAGGACAGACATGCCTCCACCCTCCAATTTTTTTTTTAACCAAATCTGACATCAACCATTCCTCCCATAACACTGACTGCTTCTCTGAGGGGTGCAAGGATTCATTGCAATGGGCAAACACAATTCACAGTTATCAGGCAATTAAAATCTTAAATTCAGATTAAAGGAAGTTCGGGATACAGCTCTTTGATTAGGAAAATCCCCCAGCCTTTCCAGCATGTATATTGTTCTCTAACCTCATCCGTTCAGTCTGCCTGCCTCCCTGCTTAGGCAAGTTTTACAAAAGTGAGTAAATGGTGTGGAGTACAGGCCTCACCTCCTCTGGCTTCAATCGGGAATCGAACTCCACACCAGCCCAAGACAAATAGTACAGGTGTTCCCTTACCCACCATCCTCCTTTGACTCTACTCAGATGCCAGCTGTTCTTCCCATAGCAGTCGACTTCTCTGCTGTGTTCAGGAATCCACTGTAATGGGTAAACAAAACTCATAGACAATATTCATAATTGCAGGGGTTTAATGGGGCAATTGATGGTTCAGCCCAAGTCGGGACAATGAAACAATAAGGACACAGTCTTTTGGCCACACAGCACTTCTTCTCAGAGGGCAGCCACATTTCTGTCTGATCCTCAGCTTCTCAGCCATACAGACTCTTGCTTGGTCGGCCTGAAAAGGCATTGTTCTGCCTCAGGATCTTGGTGCTTCTGCCACGGCAGGCAGGGACTTCATGGGTAGATCTTCTTACTTGATTGTCATAGGATTCTCTTTCTGAAATGACTGTCTTATACTCAAATGACCTGGAAGGGATAGGAGGATAAACAAGCCAGAAGAGAGAACAACGGGATGACAGTTCCGGGGGACATGGAAGAGGGGGAGGAGAGGAAAAGTAAGTGGTGTTAACAAACCCAGGGATAAGGGAACAACAATTGATCCAAAATCAGTGGCAAGGAGGGTGTAAGAGGTCTGGCAGGGCCGGAGGATGTACACTGGCACAGATAGGAACTGGAAACACAGGGAATCCAGGATAGATGAATCCCTCAGGACCTGTGGTCAGAGTGGCAATACCAGGAGGGTGGAGGGAAGGTGAGGGAGAAAGGGGGAACAGATTACAAGGATCTACATATAACCTCCTCCCTGGGGGACAGACAGCGGAGAAGTGTGTGAAGGGAGACATTGGATGGTGTAAGATATAACAAAACAATAATAATTTATAAATTATCAAGGGTTCATGGGGGAGACCGGAGCAGGGAGGTAGGGGAAAAATGAAGAGCTGATACCCAGGGATCAAGTAGAAAGCAAATGTTTTGAGAATGATGATGGCAACGTACATACAAATGTGCTTGACAAATGGATGGATGTGTGGATTGTGATAAGAATTGTGCGAGCCCCCAATAAAATGATTATTAAAAAAAAGAATGACAAAAAATGATTAACCCCTCTGTTAGAGTCACTGGGTAGGAGTTACAAAGACTATTGATGGAGGACCCATACCGAGAAATTTCACCTAACTATAAAGTTATTTTAACTTTAAGTGGGCATTCCACTTTCCAAGCCTCACGCCCCAAGACATCCCACTTTCTCACATCAAGTCCACTCCTGCTCTGTCTAGTGCTGATGCGGCTTCCACTGTTTCCCTACTGTGGCTTCTCATGGTCTTTGATGTCTCCACTCTCTGTGTTCAGGATTGATGCTATTCAGGGCAGGGATCTCCGGTTGAAAGGAGGCACTCTATTCCTGGATTTTCTCTCCTGATGGGCGTGAACTCCTCCTTTCTATCTCTGGGAAATAAACCCGCTGTTGTCAGGTGCTATCAGCTTGGCTCCGAGTCATGTGACCATCCTTACAAAAGCGTGAACCATTGCCCAGCCCTGTGCCAACTTCACGATTGTTCTTTGTTTGAGCCCACGGTTGCAGCACGGAGTTCATCCATCTTGTCCAGGGCCGTCCCCCTTTCGGCTCTGCGTCTGCTTTACCAGATAGGATGTGGGATGGGAAAACGTCCAAGATCATGATTAGGGTTCCATACACTCTACTTACAGGGTCTCACCCCAAAGTTTTGCTATAGGCTGTATTTACATGACTACCAAGTTCTCCATTCCCCTGGTGGGCCACAAGCCCCTCACATTTACATTGAATAGGAGAATAGCGGATGACTCATCTGGTCACCAGTTTGAACCCAGCAGTCTCTGCTGGAGGAAGACTCAACTCCCTGCTCCTTTAAAGATGTGCAGCTTTGGACATGTCAGAGGGAAGAGACTTTCTGTTAAAGGACTACTTGGACTCAGAATCAACTCAGTGGCAGTGAGTCTGGATGTTCATGTAACCTATCATTTGGTGGGAATCACAGACTATATCTAAAAGTCACAATTAAAGAAGTGATTAATGTTGTCAAGGATTTCTTGGATCCATATCTCTGATCATGGAATCAACAGCCAATAAATCAAATTGCCTATGATTTTAGGCCAGTCTACTGCACAAGACCTCTTGAAAGTCTTAAAAATCAAAGCTATAACTTTTAGAAATTTGTTGCCCTTGATCCAAGCAATGATTTTTCCAATTGCCTTGGATGCTTGTGGAAACTGAGCACTGAATAAGGATGATCAAAGAGAAATAGATGCGTTTGAGTTAAGGTGATGGTAGAGACTATTGAAAGTACCATGGACTATCAGAAAAATCAACCAATCTGTCTTAGAGGAAGCACAAACAAAGTGTTTCTTAATAATGAACACTTCCACAGTCATGCCATGTATTTTGGACCTGACATAGGGAGGGAGCAGTCCCGGGAAAGGACATTATTCCTGGTAAAGTCGAGGGTCGGGAAGGAAGAAGACCCTCAATGAGATGGACAGAGACAGTGACTGAAACAATGGCTCACATGCAACCATTGCAAGGACGGGACAAGACAGGACAGTGTTTCATTCTGCTGTGCAAAGGGTCCCCAGAAGTCAGAGTCTACGTGACAGCACCTAATAGCAGCACAGCCAGAAGGACCAGCCCAGGTAATTCGCTGCGTATCGTACTGCTCTGTAAATTTTGTCCTGACTGTTGCAAGTTCGCCGCTTAGAGCTAGCACAATAAAGTGACCATTAGAATAAGAATGTTACTTTAAAATAACGCATTTCTGTCTGCATGTCGACATAATATTTCTAGGTTAAAAGTGGTATTTCTAGTTGTGCTGTATATACATGGTATTGTTACTACAAACTGCTATTGATCAATTATTAGTGCACTTAATTGTCCTTGAATATCCATTTGAGTATAGATACCTGTATATTCATGTATACACCTGTGATAAATACACCGACTCACATATATTCAGAGGTTTTTTGTTCTTTTATCCTTAGCCTAAATATTAATTTTTCTCAGACGATACAATCAATGAGGATAAGATTTCTGAATTCTGAAAAATCAGTCTCTTAGCAACCACTCAATTAAAGATTCTTTGATAATGACTGAGCTGTGCATCAATAGCTTAACATTTCTTAAAATAAAGACCTGATAATACATGATAAATGTTATTAAAATGTCTTACAATGTAATGACTAAGGTGTGTGAAAAGCATATCTTTTGTCATAAATGGATGTTGTCTATTCTGATTGATTTATTTATGTTTCAATGCTGCTCCATATCTAATTGACCCAAATTCTGACACTTTTGAATTCTGATTGATTAATTCATGTTTCAATCTGCTCCATCTCTAATTGACCCAAATTCTGACACTTTTGTGATTTCTATTTTAACAAAGACTATGGCTCTGTTTCACCAAAAAAAGAGAAATATGATACAGCTACTTGCTTTCCTTTTAATATCTGCTTCAGTTTTACCTCTAACTAGTGAACAGCAAAGGCGCTTTCCATCCAGAGAGAGTGGAATGCTGTTTCAATGAAGGAAATCCATTTGTTTCACTTTGCATATTTGCATATTCCTTTTAAGGAATAGAAAAATGGCTTGTCACATCACCATATTGATAATCGTCATAAAAACACTTCTTCCCCTGGTTTTGTTGCTGTCAGTGGGGACTGATAGTTTGTTTCCCTCTCTATCTACTAGTCTCAAGACACCAAACTTGAATATAAAATGCCCTAGTGATTCGATGCTAATGGCCTATATGTAAATTAAATTAAAGGAAGTTTCATAACAACCTTGCAAAAGGCACAATGTTTCTTGCCATAAGTAGAGGTGATTTGAAGCCCTTACTTTTTTGAAGATCAAAGACAATATAGCCTTTTGTAGATATTGAATTTCACCATAAAGAGGACAAAAAATATTCTTCCCCAATGGCCCAATAAATATAATCAAGTAAAATGGTTAAACCAAAACAAAACAAAATGGAAGCCAATACTTCTTTTGTACTTGGGTTAAAAATAAATGCCTTTGGAAGCAATAGAAAGTAATTACATTGTCTATTGAATTGGTGAAATCTACTATAAAATTCCACTACAAAGTGTAAAAGAGCAAAGATACTACTTTGTTGACTGAGGCTAGCCATAACTAAGTGAAAAACTTTTTAATCAACTCATTTGCATGCAAAATCTGGATGATAAAAAAAGACAGAAAAGTAATTGAAACATTTGAATTGTGATATTATTGAAGACTATTGAATATTCCACGAACTCCTTTAAGAATAAAAAAAAATCAAATTCAGAAGTAGCACCCTTGTACTGTTTAGAAACAGGATACCAAGGTTTCAATTCATTTACATTGGACCACATCATCAGTAAAGACTAATCACTAAAGAAAAATGTTAGTTTGACCCTAACGTATAGGGTCAGCAAAATGGAGAGAGCCTTGAATGAGATGATTGACATAATAGTCACAGAATGGACTCACAACATTCCAGTGCTCCGAAAGCTCCAATAGGACCAGACATCACGAGTCAGTCAACCCAAAGGTAACCACCAATAGGACAGGGCAGAACCATGTCTCCACATTTCGGAGACTACAACTCTTTGCAGGGGAAAAAGTCCTTTCTCTCTCCCTTGGAGCAGCAGGTGATTTTGAACTGCTGACATTGTGGATTGCAGCCCAATGTGTAACCACCATGCCACTAAGGTTAGCATATATCATAATGAAAATGGCATTGAGGTTTCACATAATGAATATTGGGTTGTAGCAATGAGAAGCATGCTATACAAAAAAAAAATGGAGAGATGAGACGTACCATAAGCAAAGAAGTCCTTTAAAAGAAGAACAAAGTAGGAGACCTCACATCGCATGACAGGTATGGTAGTCAAAACAACATAGTACTAATGTAACTATAAGTACAATGGAACAGAATAGAAAACTTAGAAGTAATTTCATCCAACTACAGGAAACTGAAGGGCCAATAAACATTAAAAGGGAAAGAGATGGTCTCTTCAACAAATGATGCTGGCAAAATCAGATCTCCATCTGCAGAAGAATGAAAGAGGGCACATATCCGCCTCCATGTGCAACTATGGCTGATCTGTGTTGGCTTCATGACTAGATAACAATGAGTTGAGAGAACATGAGAAGAGTTTGACTATCTGTTAACAAAACTCAAAGGGAACTACAAGAATGAATTCAATATGGATCAGAGACGAAAGCTATAAAGATGATCAATGAAAATATAGGGTCAAACTTAAGGACCTGATAGCAGGGTATATAGATTTGATACATACTATCAAACATATCAAAGGAAGCGCACACAGTAAAATGCAAATTAGATGAGTGGGGCCTAATAAAACTAAGAGACTTATTTGCATCAAAATACTTCATCAAAGGAGTAAAATGTCAATGGGAAAAATGTTTAGCAATGACACAATGGAAAAGGGAACATTCTAAAATACTGCAAGAGGAAGTGCTGAAATCCTGGTGGGGACTGAGCATGATAGTGGGACAGGAGGAGAATCAATGGAAATAGAGGAAAGAGCTGGGAGGCAAAGGGTA
>NW_022111300.1:16749198-16767420 GCF_000313985.2 Echinops telfairi
AAATGTTTTGAGAAACGATGTACAAATGCGCTTTACACAATTGATGTGTGTATGGATTGGGATAACAGTTGTATGATCCCCTAATAAAATGTTAAAATAAATAAATAAATAAATAAATAAAATACTGCAAGACCTCAAAAAGAAAAGAACAAATAATCCAACTAAAAAGTAGGCAAAAGACATGAACACACACTTTGCTCAACATGACGCTCAAATGGCTAAAAACCACATGAAAAAAATCACTTGCAGTTTAGGAAATGCAAATTAAAAGAGTGATGGGGTATTACCTTACAATGTCAACTGACATCCTTCAAACAAAATAACAAATGTTGGCGATGGAGCGGAGAGATTAGAATTCTGATACACTCCAGATGGGCCTGTGAGCATGTACAACCATTGTGGAAAGTGATATAGCACAAACGAAAATAACTGGGAATAGAAATCTCATATGATCCAGCAATATCTCTGCTGAATATATGCCCTAAAGATGTAGGAGACAAACACAAACAGAGATGTGCCTTGCTATGTTCATCACAGCATCTAATATCGTGGACGGACCTGAAAAACCTAATGCAGAGTGAATTTAGTCTATTCTGAAAGTACAAACATTTTATGAGACAATCACTGTAAGAACAAACACGAAGACAAAGACGCATATCTATTCTCAGGTCATAGTATCATTTAATACAATCGCTGAAACAATACGGCAATGTGTCTGTCTAATACTTATAGTCCATTTATCACTCATTTTAAATACATTTTACAAACCATTTCTTCAGAAGAAACCTCAGCTCAGCTTGGGCCAGTTTCTTATTTGGTGGAGAAGAGTAAGGGACCAACTAGTCCATGCCATATAGCACTATCCCATGGTCACTCGAAATTATAGACACTCATATGGAGGGTGGTCAATGAATTTGATGGGAGCTCATGACCAGAGAGAGGATGGGGCTATATATTCTTTTTTGAGAAGGTGATTTCACTGCAATTGGTGGATAAGTCAAGGGATGGCAGCCTGCACTTTCGGAAATGCTTAACATTATTATAAAGATTCCCAATGGGAAAATCCATCCAGTGTTATGTTATTAATCATGCATTTTTTAAATTTAATTTTATTGATAAATTTTTAATCGTTTTATTAGGGGCTCATACAACAATCATGCATTTTTCACTGTTTCCTTTCAGCATGGTGCAACTCGGACTAAGTGCTATAGGCTACCTGGATTTTAGATTTTGTCTTTTCAAGGTGTAGAGCATTCTTCATAGACCACATCAGAATTGATTGATTTGGGAACCCTATTAAGGCAACTGAACTACAACACCTGTTGTAGATGAATGGGGCTGACCTCGTCCTTTATGAAAAGAAACAAATGACTGCAGTCCCAAGGTCATGAATTTCACAAGTCGGTGGAATTGGGTTCAGATCTCTTTACTTTGAGGTTGCCCAATAACTAACAATGTAAGATTACCATACATTTGCCATTTTCAAATTTTGTTTATTTTTTATATCATAGCCTACTCCTGAAGATACTGCTTTTGCCTTAGTGAAAGTGTTATTGAAAATTTTGCCTTGTGTCTAATCCTCATTGCTTTATTAAGCACTGCTCATTTACTTAAGTTTTTAAATTGCATAAGTGAACATCCCATGTATTTTTGTCTCCACAGCTTTCCTATATTTACTTGTTTTCCTTTTCTCAATAGTATTTTAAAATGTCTAGCATTGACTACATTAGTCATACTGTTATTAGAATCTTACATTCTTGGAGCATGTGGTCAGGAGAGACAAGTCCCTGAGGAAGGACATCGTTCTTGGGAAACTCAAGGATCAGGGACAAAGGGAAAGGCTGTGCGAAAGGCGCATTGACCAGTGGCCACACAATGGGCTGGCTCAGCATAGGGACCCTTGTGAGGAGCGGGCAGGACCCGGCAGCGTTTCATTCTGTTGTGTTCTGTGTTGGTCACGCTGGGTTCGAACTGATCAGATGGCACCAAACAACAACAAAAACAATTATTAGAATTTCCAACTAGAATTTCAAGTTATTTAAACTTGATATACACAAATGGATTTTGAGCTGTACTTAATTGTACGCCCCAATCTAAGAACAGTTCATTCTTATGATGTGGCCTAGATCAATAGTTGCCTTCATGAAAAGATCACTGAAGATATTTGTGCTATGGCAAAGTGTGGTGAAGAAATCCGATGGTTCTCAGTTATCAGAAATAAGAGCATCTGGGGTCTTAAAACAAGCAACAATCTAAGTGAGGTGTCAGCTAAGTCCACATGGAAGGAGCACACCAGACCATGTGATCCAAGGACTACAAATGAAATTGAACAAGATCAGAGGAGGGAATTGTAATAGAGCTTAAATTCTGGACACCCAATTTGTAAAAAAATTCTGGATGACAGTAACAGCCTAAAAGCAACCAGCAGAGTCCCCACGCTGATTTAACATCCATTTCCTTCCTTCTAACCACAGGCCATGAATGTGAATAGTCTTGCTGTCAGACAGAATGCACTGGAAAGTGGATTACTGAAGATAAAGTTAAGTTAAATTTAAAATATTATCATTTGTTTTCCCTTTTGATCCATGTTAAAAATGTGTTCTAATTTCTATTATTTTTGTCTTTCTCTTGGATTGAGATTTTTCTGTGTTTTATTTTATTGTTGCCATGGGCATTTGGGGTATGATTATATTTTGTGTATGATATTAAATCCAGAAAAGTTAAATCTATAGAGAAAGCAACTACATTAATAGCTCTTCAGAGTTATGACAGGGAAGACTATGGAGTAGTGGGCAGCCAATTATACAAGGTACAGGAACAAATGAAGAAAATATTGTAAAATTGCTTGTGGTGATAATTTCACAACTTTTTTTGTTTATTGACACCACTGAACTGTATGGTACATGAATTATATGTCAATAAACCTGTAAGGAAAAAAAGAGCTATCTGCTGTAAAATAAAGCTTTAAGAATAACGTCACAGAGAATGTATAAGGTCTTCTCCAGCTAATGAGATTTGGGCCTGACAAATATGCTAAGACAGGAAGTTAGACTCTGCCAGAGGAGGGAGTCTTTATTAGTTTGGCACAATGAGATTGTGATAGCCGAGCAATGTGGTTTCTTGCCTCTAAAACACCACTCTATCCTTACACCTAATAAAAATAAAAGTGCACTACACAGTGAGAAAGTGGGCTTTGAATAGTTTGCCAATACTGAAACGAGTTCTAGGATTCTTACTCAAAAATTAGAGTCAAGAAGACTTTATGGGACAGTTTACTCTGTTTATGGAGTGGCTATGGATCCAAATCAGTTCAGCAAAATCCAACAATAATCACCACTCTGAAGAGGACATGGAGATCTTTCTGTGGAGGAAAAGGATCCAGTATCATTTATGTGGGAAAGGAGGAGAGCAGAGACAGTGGCTTCTATTGCGTCCTCTCAATGTACTTTGTATAAAATCTCTGACGACGCAATTCCCACACTTTTTATATGGACAATGTGTCTATGAAATGAGTTCTATTGAAAGCTATGGTTTCCAAGTCCTTACAAGTTTACTAGTGTTGGTCTTCTGATCTTTTTTTCTAATCCTCCTCCTTCAAGTTGGAAGACAGCTATGCTGCTGGAAGCTGAACTATATAGTACATTTAGTTATAAATGTATGTCACACGTATATCAAAATGGCAAGATCATGTGTCCAGTATTCATGGAGTAATTTATTTGCCATGGACCACATACATTCAGTAGTTTGTATAAAGGAGAAAGAAACATTTAATCTGATTAAACCATTAACATTTGAGTTCCTTGTCACTGACAATCAAATGCAATGAAGAGTAAGTTAAAAAAAAGTACTGCTATAAAATTATAGAAACCTTTATTAACCAAAAATTCAATAACTGAAACTATTGTTTCACAGGTAAGTAAAACAAAAGTATTGCTATCCATGCTATATAGTTTGTACATGCATGACTTTATTCCAAACAAAAGATGTTTAAACATGTCTTCCTTATCGGTAATTGGCTGTAGACAAATGGTCTCCGTCTTTTAGTGTGCATTTTTAAAAGTTTCCATTGAAAAGGTGGTTTCCCAGGGGATCTGCTGGGCCAGTTAAATTCAAGCGAGAGGGGCCGACTTAAAAAGTAACTGCTATTAGGACATCAACAGGCTGATCATGACAGATGTTTTTTAATAACATAAGATGATCATGCAGGATTATTATGAAGAATTTTTCTTAAAAAACGATAAACTGTATTGTTCACAGAATAAAGATAAATAAACCTGTTGTGTCAAAGATTTTTTTTTCCCATCACAAGGCATTCTTCAAGGGTAGCAAGGGATGTTGTGTCGGAATTTCATTGGAAAACCTTACCCCATCTACCTTGCAACCGATTGTTGCCCCTTTGCTTGTTTGTTTGTTTTATTTATAAAACTCAGAGAGCATTTAAAAAGAACAGGGTTTGAGGACGTATCAATTGTTCTTTTGCTGTGGTGTAAAAAACACAGCACAGAACGTTTGGAGGAACGGTGAGAGAGATGGAGCTTTGAGAGACAACATTTTTCATACTTCGACCATCTCATTTTCTAAATGTGTCCATCATTTTGTAGCAGGGCCTTGTTATGTCCTCATACGCTTGGGAAGGTGGCATTTCCTTATCTCTGTCCCTTTCCCAAATAATCCTGCACCTACCAGTTGATGCCAGGGCAAAAGTTTTGACATCCCCAAGTGACTAAAATGCTATTTCTTTTTAATGTGTTCTTTTTGGCTTAGGAACAAAACCTGACAGGGCAACATTAAATATTTAATAAGTGTCCATTTCTTTTATTGATATAACATGATTTTTGTTTTAACAACAATATTGCTAATTCACCCATGGTCAGGTGCCTTTTGGGCAGATGTTGAACTTTTAGTCTACAGGCAGAGGTTATAAATTTTATGTAGAAAATGCAAATCTCTTTAGAGAATCCCATGTTTATGTATTCAACTGTTTTGAAAGAAAATATTTTCCATTATTAGCTGTTCATTGAGTTTTAGGAAATTCACTGGTTATTACATTATGCATGGGACATCAAAGGCTTCGTTGCTATTAAGTTTAGATTAAATATATTCTAACTTATTTTTTTCTTGGTTGAACAGAAAATTTTATGAAAATGTGAAAGATCGTAGGTCCGCATTTATTGTAATTTTATTAGATGTGCTTTACAACATAAATCTGAAGAAAAAGTCCTCAGGAAATACATTATTATTTTGATAACAGGTATATGTTGAGAGTAAAGATAATATTTTCAATCCCTTACAATAATTGTGGTATAGATGTAAAATATGAGTTCAGATAGGTAAAGTGAATAGAACAGAGAAAAATGATACACACACAGGTGCATCATGCTTTCTTATGATTTATCCACTCATTTTTTAATTCTATATGGCTGTGTTTTAAAATGTGGTTTGTCTGTGGAGATCCATGTATGCCTTGTGCCAGCTTCAATCAGTAATGGTCCCTCAAAAACGTCCTTGACTCTCCAGTTCTTCATTGAATGTACAGGGAAATAAAACTTGCTGGTTTATCTGCCTGCCTTTCTTCCTTCGTCTCTTATGAGAGAGGTTTTGCCCAAACTGGAATGAATTCCAACCTTAACTGCACAGGAACTGTGGCTCCCTTACTTTTTGCTCATTAACCTCTGAATATTACGTTATGAATAGTCTGTATTGCTGTAATAGCCAGACAGAGCTAGAGAGTTTTTGTTCTTCTGTTTTGCATTTTCACCTGGCAACGGCATCAAAATTCCATAAAATGACAAATCTAGGAAGTCTCGTGGCTCTAAATGTCCAACTTATGTACGGCTTATGCTCCTTTTCCAGTTAGGTAAATTTTCTCTGATTACCAAAAGACAGAACCAGCCGCGACTTGCAAGAAATCCTGCATCACAAGCACCTTCACTGGCTCCATATGTCCCTTTTAAATCACGTAAAGTGCTTCGAGCCTTTCCTTGTTTTGTCTCCCACCACCATCTTCCAGCTACCTTTCTCCTGAAGAGCCAACGGTGGGTTAGCCCAGCCCAGCAGGGCCACCAGGATGCTAGTCTTGCACTATAAAAAAACCTCCCCAAACTCACTACCATTGAATTCATTCCAACTCTTAGCAACACTGTCGAACATGGTACAACTCCCGCTGTGGGTTTCAGAGACTGGAGGCAGCCTCATCTTTTTCCCAGGGAGCACTGGTGTTTTCAAACTGCTGACCTTTAGGTGAGCAGCCCAACTCTTACACCAAAGTAAGGCTAAATAAGGACTTAACATAATTGTTCTGGTGTATTTATGATTCAACTAAAGGACCTGCTTAGGAAACAATCGCTTCATAACCATGGAGCTGCCTTATTAAGCATCTTTCTTCAATAGCTTGAAACATATAAAACAGACAAGGTTCACAAAAGAAACCAGAGATTTATTTGACCTAACTGGTTTACCCTTGCCATACAATTATAAGAAGCCATGGTATAACTCTGGGGCTAGGTACTGAGCTGCTACCAGCAACGTTTATGGTTCAAACCTACCAGCCTCTCCATGAAAAAGAGATGACGCGGTCTGTTCCCATAAGGCATCCCAGTGACGTAGTGGGTTATGACGTGAGCTGCTAACCCCAAGGCCAGCAGTTTGAACCAAAAAACCTTTTCGAGAACCAAAGATAAGGTTCTCTGCTCCACTACATATTTACAGTCAAGGGAATCTATGAGTCAGAACTGGCTAGATGGCCGGGAGGACATTGTGCTATGCTTTATATACTGAGGGTGCCGAATAAAGTTTTCCAGTTCCATGTCCTTTCCTCTCGTCTTTTCTTAGGTTCACCAGCGTATGAAACAAAAGGAAGTTGGATTGAGAGCAGAAAGATTGTCCAAACAGGTACTTTTTTTACTTGCAGTTCTTGCTTTGTCCAGAAAAATCTAATATGACCCCAAATTTGAAAGCAAAGCAAAATTCAAACACTGCATCAATGACGATATCAAGTACCTCTAAAGGACAACACTCTGCATTGAAGGATATTTTTGCTTTAATATATATAAAACTGTATTTCTGTAAATTCTGTACATTTCTGATGCTGAGACAATAGTAAATGCCACACTGTCATACTCCTGCCCACAGGCATCCACTCCTCCAACAGCTCCCTCCGGGGCGGCCCGACGGTCCCACCTTTAGCAATTATACCGATCTAGGGAATTTGAAAGTTAATAAGGCGGTGCTACCTGCCCTATTCCGGCCCTAGTGATGGAAAAAAAAAAATCACAGTTCTGGAAAGCATTAAGCTGACTTTTGTTTGTCTGTGGAATTATTACTGGGAGATAGCTAGCGCCATCTAGCTGCAACACACACAAGATGAACTGCCTCAAGCTCTGGAGTCAGCGTAGACTGGGAGCCTGGAGAACCTTCGCACCTGAGTGGTCCAGCGGAATCGCGTGTAAAATATAGAATGTTCATTTGCATTAAAGCACGAAGTTCGGCTATTGTTGTTTGCATGTTCTAAAGGCGTAGGGAGCATGGAGAAAAGTACCAGATGGATATTTTTGCCTCAACCCAAGCAATAACTCATTTTGGGATAAATGTAATTTTTCTTCCATGAACTAATGCTCAGGATATGCTCACAAATACAAATGCTCCATGATCTTGAAAACTTCCCTTTACAAACAATGTCTTTTTCTAGACTGAGATCGCCAGTATATGTCTTAAATCTGTCTGTTTTGAAATGTTATGCTTTAACATTGTATGAATGATTAACTTGTTAGAAAAAAAATTAAAAGGCTCTTGCAATTCTCTTGTTTAAGGGAAGAATGTGGCATTGGAAAACATGAAACATTCATTGAGTGGTGATTTGACATAAATTTTGATTGTATATAACACTGTATTTTCTACTTTCCCAAGATTGAGGTTTGTTTCCCTTATGAGCATATATGGAAATAACCATAAAACATGCAGAGACATCCAAAACCATTTCTCCTGGGTAGAATGAAATTTAGCACAGGTGCGCAGTGCTTGTTCTTATTCATGACACACGGTGTGAGTAGACATAGTTCAGGACAGGAGTGAATGTCACCAGGATGAACAGCCACCTTGGAGTGAAGAGAAAATATCTCAACAGAAAGTTGGCAAGAATTTGCCGGTTAATGAGTCTGTTCAGTTGAGAGAGGGAGTTAGCATTGTTTCTCTTCCAGGAGATGAATGATTAAAAATAGTCTCTACACCAGGTGCTCTGTGGTGCTCTTGACCTTCCTCTGCAGCTATGTTTGCAGGTGTTCCTTCAGATTTACAGGAATAAACACTGTCTTTCTATGTCTCCATGAGGTGTGATTTCCGTGGCATGCATTGTGGATGAGTGCAGTCACTTCTCTTGCCATTACAGCTAAATTTTCAACAAGAGCCTCCATAATGTCATCCGTGGAAGTTGGATGAGTATCCAGGGAAGGGGGAGAGTTGCTAGCATTTGTTTACAGTATGTATTATGAATATGGGGCTACAGCCTGCTGTTTCCATTCAAGTGGACAGAAAGATCATTTGAATTTGATAGGACATGTTAATAGCATATACATATTTATGACAAATTTAAAAACAAGGGATGGAAAATGGCATACATTTTTTTAAAGAAAGCATTATTTTAGTTTGGTAGGTCTTTAGAATCAGGACCTGGAATAGTATAGTGTGAACACTCGGTTGCTAACTGGAAGATGGGTGGTTGAAACCCACAGGTCTTTATGGAAAGAAAGAGCTGACTGTCATCTTCCATGAGGATTCCAGCCTGGAAAACTCTAGGAGGTAGTGCTTCTCTGTCCTATATAGTCGCTATGAGCTGGAATCCACTTGATGGTAATGGGTTTGCCAAAAGGATCGGAATTGTGATAGACACTCTTAGTTATGGGAATACAAAAAAATTCCAAAGTACGGGAAGAAAGAACCCAATGTATTACCTACTGTGTCAAAGATGGATCCCTGATTGCCTAGTGGTTGCCTGCTGGGATTTTAACGTCAACGTCAGCCATTGGAAACTGCTAACTGCTCCATGGGGGAAAGAGGAGGCTTCCAGCTCCCATAAAGAATTAGAGTCAGGAAACCCATAGAGAGAGATAGTTCAACTTCATCTAATAGGATCACCATGAGTCAGAAATGGCTTGTTGGCAGTGAGTTTGTTGGTTAATAAATCAATCCTTTTTAAAAGGTATCTAACATTGTATAAATAACAAGTAAATATTATATTACATGGATTTATAGAAGTTTAATTCAAACACATTTTCTGAGTTGCAGTTTTCACATTTGTTCTTTTGTGTCTACCTTTGGTAATTCACTCTGAGTCGGATTCAACTCGACCTCAGTGGGTGTTTTGGTTGGTAATTCTGGATAATTAAGTTGGTTGTTATAGAAGCTTTCAATTAGTGTGGAGGAATTGAAGCTTAGCGCAGCACTTGGGAATGTACAGGAGCTTCTGTGTGCCATACTCAAGAACTGAAAAGTGCTTTGATTCAGAAAAAAAAACAGAATAGCACTAGTAAAATTGTTATTTAGAAAGGAAATAAAGACATGATTTGAATGGACAAGATTAGACAAAAGTTTCAAGCAGAATTTTAGCAAGCGTCTATATATTTTGTTCTTCCTCTCTCTTCTATTTCTTATGCAATACACTCTTGTTCTGGAGTTTAGCTTGCAAATGAATGATCCAGCAAAAATTCTCACCATGGGCACTTTCTAGTTCTGCTCTTTATGGAACCAATTCCCGAGTTACTGGGCCAGATGGAAAAACAAAACAAACAAACAAAATTAAGAACATGGAATTCAAGTAAAGGAAAATGTTCAATTTAAGGAGGAGAGGGTAGATTTGAATATCAACATTAATTGATAATATATTTTTAAAAAGAAATAAAGTTGTGCTTTATCATCAAAGAGTCTTGAACATGGCTTTCTGTTTCTCAATGAACATGCGTATCTCACCATGTTCCCAAAAGGGCTCAGGTCCCTTACAGTCTAGCAGATTCTACATTCAGGGACAGCTTTAAAAAAATAAATTGAACAAAATCAACCTAAAATATATTTCAGGGAGAAAAAAGAATACTTTAATATCTGCTTCTAATTATAAAAATGACAGATAGGCCCCCCTGAGGAGAGCACTTCTAGTAGACAAATACGGATGGTTTTGCATAAAAGGAGAAGCCACAATTTGTCAGTAAGCACTTGTGGAGCTATTGAAAGAGCCATGAAACTGTCATTCTGCTTAAAAGGTACCATATAAAAGGAACTGGAATATGCATATATATTTCCAGATAAATATAAATGATATGACTGTAAAGTAAAATTTTGAAAATTTAAGTACAGAGGTTGATTTTATAAAAATTGATGTCCAATGGATCAAAGGCCTAAATTTCTTAGGAAAATGCTAAAAATTAATGTCACAGAATATATGTATACAAAATGGGTATGAAAACCCAGGAAGAGTGAAATTCATTCACACTGGCTATTCCTAATTTCTCCAATGGTACCGCCAATGGCCAACGCCGAGGACAGAAACAGTCTCCCAAGGACACGTCATCCGGAAACAGTCACGAGCCATACCCTGGAGTTCCATCTTCTCGAAGCTGCTACACTTAGACGCCTTCCCAAAAAACCCAGTGCCTGTTGCTAAAGAGTCTGCACTAAGTTGTTTACTAAGCTACAGTTTGACTTGAATGTGTCTCCAGGGAAGCAGTTTCTTCAAGTTCAAAAGGACATCCTCATTCCATGCACTCAGAAATCTAAATTCCAGAAGGATCAGAACAGTTCAAATAAGAATAAATTTAATATGTCAAAAATGGTTTTTCTCAGAGGGGGGGATTTTTTTTCTAATTTAGTTATTGAGTCTGTTACAATGTCAGATTCCCATCTGGGAATGAATTGGTCAGTGTTAGGGGCCATCGTTAGGGCTTCCCCCAGGAGATCAGTCACAGCACGGGTTTAAAGCTGGGTCTCAGGTGAAGTCAAGGCAAGTTAAAAATAGCTTTCTGAATGCAATTATCAGAACGTGTAGTAGTGTTTCAGGTTCCTTTGGATGAAAAGGAAGAAAACTGAAATCTAATATTTCTACAGGGAGGTAGCTAGGAGACCTTGAAGAACCATTCTGGTATCATTTGAAAGGGGACAAAGTAAATGTGCTATAGAAGGTTTTTGTTTTGGTTGCCTCTTATTTCATCATCCTAAACTGAACCCTGTTTTCCGGCTGGGCTTAAAGGAGAATAAGGGAAGTCAGAAACCTAAGGAACTGGAGTGAGCGCACAGAGACTAAGTGAGACTGCGAGCTCCTGGGGAGCAGAAGGGTGATTTCTTGAGTGACAAAATGAATGGTCTGGTCTGTAAGGTCCAACATGAAATACAGACCAAATGTATTAGACTTGGCCACCGTCGGCCATGGTGATCTTCTTGCCTGTCTTGCCATCCCTGGATGCAAAATGCTCCATGGATTCTCCCAGGTTCCTGCTCTCTTTCAGCTCGCCAAAAACCACACGCTGGCCCTCCAACCATGCAGTCTTAGCAGCGCAGGTGGACAACTGGGAACTGTCAGTCTAGGGGCCAGAATTTGCCAGGAACAGGATGCCAGGACCTGTATGCTTCTGGATGAAGTTCTCATCATCAATTTCCTCTTCATAGATGGACTTGTCACCGGTGCCATTATGGTGTGTAAAGTCACCCCCCTGGCACATACACTTTTGCTATCTTTGGAACTTTGTCTGCAGTCAGCTGAAAAAAAGATGCAGCGCAGGAGTTTGCTGTCTGCACCTGTGTGGAAATACCCAGTAGGGTGGACCATGGCTGCACGCAACAGGACCAGACAAGACGACAAAAGGCATCTGCAAAGTGGAAATTGTGTTGTGATTTGGCATAAGGAAAAACATGCAATCTATTGGTACTTTTGCAACCTGAGTTACAATCTGTGGAAACAGCAGGGGTTGGCAAACATGGTAACCACAGGAGAAAAATGAAATAAAGCAAGTCACAACTCTGAGATAATCACATTTAATAATACTTCTAAATAAGCAAGAGGGGCCAGTTACAAGAATTCCACTTTTTTTTTTGAAAAGAGGTTGAGGTAAGAGAGAGCTTAGCTAATGGTCCTTTAACAAAGAGAAATATAACAAATGTTCTGTCAGAGTCTAGAAATAACACCTGACTTAAGTTTACTCAAAAGTGCTGTATTGGGAAATGCAATTATAGTGGATGAAAAGCAGGAACAATCATGAACATAAAATATTCCAATAATCTAGATGGTTGATACATGGTCCAGCATATGAAGTAGTCTGGAGAAGCTATGCAGAACCATTGAAGTCCATGGTAGAAGGACAGAAGAAGGTGGAGCATTCCATCTCATGGAGCATGGATTACATTATCCTTTTTGTCTATTTACCTAACAGGAAAGCCAGCATCTCCAGGCATCGAGGCTTGGTAGGTAATATTGGAATTGGTTGGAGGCTCTCCTTGGAGGAGTTCTGGTGGCCTTGTCTCATCCCACTTCTAAGAAACTAAGTCAGTCCATGAGTGCTGGAGTCGAACCAAAGGAAGCAACACCTTGGTTTCATGAGTGTGGGGAGAACAAGCCCTTAAAGACCCAGAAACAAGGAAAATGGCTGAGGCAAGCAGAAGGAGGAAAACTTTGAGGCTGGACGCAGGTGAATTCTCAAACAGCAGAAGGATGCTTTTGTTATCTTCAAAGTCATTAATGGAGAAAAACATAAAATGAGAAATCAAACGTGTCTATTTTAGAGAAATATATCCATTCAGAAAGACATGTAAAATGTTGAGCAAAAAGGTTGATTAAAGAAGTCATTTATTATATAGTGAAAGGGAAATTAATCCTTCACCTTAGAAATAAAAGCAATGTGTAGTTCTAACGTCAAGATAGTCAAACCTCAATATGAATCCCATAAGGATCACCAAAGTGATGTAGAGAATGATGATCACGCAGATAGAAAGAGAGATGCTTTCCTTATGAATTACCAAAAAAATGTACATAACAGACTCTAATGAGAATAAAAATCAGACCAAATTCTGCAATAATTTGTACCTTTACTGATGACCAAAAAAGGATTGGAACAATCGCTGGCTACTGGACAAGAAAGGATCAAGGCATCTAATAATTGAGTGGATTTCCAGAGGTCCAAGTACTAGAATCCTCAAGTGAATGTAATGATCATAAGGAAAACTAATTCTCACACAAATGAAACAGACAACAATTAGAAGCTATTTAAAGCAAAACAAAACAAAAGAGCTCCTTTGTTGGGCATGTGGGTGTGTGTTAGGCTGCTGTCTGGAAAGTTGAAGGTTTGAGTCCCTCCAGAGTTTCCTCCAAACAAAGGTCTGACATTTTCTTCGAGTTAGGTGGGGGTGGGGGAGCAGTCTTCAAAAATCATGCCGAATTTGGTTCTGTCCTGACACACATCATGTTGCCATGAGTTGGTGTCAACTAATGAAAATTAGTAACTGGTTGAAATCCTGTCCATCGAACTCAAGGAACAAGCGGTGGCAGAATTTGCATAGACTGTGCTCCTGGCAAAGAATGCAGGGGGTGAAATCGAGCTGTATAAAGAGAGCTGAATGAATTTTAGTGGACAAATGGTCATTACTTCACTACTTGATTATAATCAAGTCAACAAATGTATTCAAACATAAAGTCTGATACCCATGCTATAATCCCCACTCCCTTAGCTGACAAAAGGAAAAATGTATTGGCAAAAAGAAATTGACTTTCAGTGGACTGGAATCAGATTGATCATTGCATACTGAAATTACGTATACTCCTAGAGCAGTGTGACTACCTGGTCCAGAAGCTGAACTTCAAAATGAACCCTTCTAAGACCAATGGATTGACTTTGAGCTTCTGTGCCATTTTTTTTTTACATTCATCAACTTTGAAAGGAAAATATATGCCCAAGAAAACCCACCTCACTAAACTCCATGAGAGAAACATGAGCCAGGGTTTCATAACCAGGTATTTAGAAAGAAGGCCTTTCATTAAGGATCCTAATTGCACAACACATTGATTTAGTCTTTATCAGTAGGGAAATGTTCATGGTCCTATAAATTAGTTTTAATACTTATCCAATTATTGGTCTTTTATAGCATTCTGTTGTAACATCTCTTCCTAATAAGCTTGAATGAAATATTTTTGTCTTTTAATTTTAACAAAATCATTTAAAGATAATTGTGGTCAAAATTAGAGCATAAAAATCCACCCTGGAATTTTAATGATGGACAATAAAATCTAATTCCCATCTAATATGTGGAATTTTATCATGGCATGAAATGACTGGGGATATATAAATGTAAACTATGTCATAAGATATAGCTTCAACCATGAGGTACCATGAAGCTCTCATTTCATCTTTAAGGAAACAAAATGTGTGACGTGAGCAAACTCACGATATGCTTCTGCTTGGCGTTAGCCCAAATGTTGTACTAATAAGATACCCTCTAGGCTGCAAATTCATGTAGAATGACTTATTTTAAGGACCTGTAAAATTATGTATGTATAAAAAATATTTTCAGTAACAGCATTATCAGTATTTAAAAGTCACAGATGAAGTTAAACAATGGAGTTGTGGGGTTTCCTCTTGGGAGTTTTACAGGTAATATATGTAGGACACTGAAAGACTTGTTATGGTCCTTCTAGTCCTTGTCTGTATAACTTCAATCCAAGGACAGGGTGAGGCCAAGCCAATGTGAGGTATTGTGATGACTTGCTAATGATATACTTTATAACGTCCTGAAAACAAAGTCTGTACTGTGAGCATTGTCTATGAGTTCTCTGTGGCCATCACAGCAAATTATCAAAGCAAGCAGAGAAGTAGAGATTACCAGGAGAAAGATAGATGGTGTCAGAATCCCTAAAGTGGTGGAAGGGTGTGACATGTCTGACATTCACCTCATCAACCTTCGGTTGATGCTAATGATGATTCTCCTCCCCACCACTATGAAGTTCGAGGTCAGAAGCCTCCTACAATTTACATTCACCATATGATACAGACCTTTGGGTGATGTAACTTGTTCTTCTAGCCTCAAGGTCAGTTGTTCAAACCCACTTGCTGCTTCGTAGGAAAAGGTGGGGTTTTCTGTTATAGTAAATATTTGCAGCCAAAAAAACTCACAGGAACAGGTATACCCTGTAGGGATTTTAGGATTGCTATGAATCACAATCAATTCAATGGCAGTCATATATATATATTTATATATATATATATGACTGCCATTGAATTACTACATATACTACTGCCATATACTACATATATATATGTAGTAGCTCATCTTTTCAATAAATCCTCTTGACTAAATACATTTACAACAATTCAGTTAAACACTCAGATTAAGAAGAAATGTGTTTTACTGGTACAGGTAGGAATTGAAAACACAGGGAATCCAGGGTGGATGATCCCTTCAGGACCAGTGGTGTGAGTGGCAGTACTGAGAGGGTGGAGGGAGAGTAGGTTGGAAAGGGGGAACCAATTACAAGGATCCACATAAAACCTCCTCCCTGGGGGACAGACACACAGAAAAGTGGGTGAAGGGAGATGTCAGACAGTGCAAGATATGACAAAATAATAATTATAAATTATCAAGGTTTCATGAGGGAGGGGGCAGAGGGGAGGGAGGGGGAAAAGGAGGAGCTGATGCCAGGGGCTTAGGTGGAGAGCAAATGTTTTGAGAATGATGATGGCAATGAATGTACAACTGTGCTTTACACAATTGATGTATGTATGGATTGTGATAAGAGTTCTATGAGCCCCTAATAAAACGATTTAAAAAAAAAAGAAAGAAAAAAAAAGAAATGTGTTTTATTTTTGTTTACCCTTATACTCTCAATTTCCTTACTTACCAATCTTTCTAAACACACTTAAAGTTGGACTCCAGTCACACACAACACACTCTGAGTTCCATAAGTATAACTACAGTTTTAATGTTGCTTAATTAAATTTAATCCTTTGAAGATAGTTATTTTCACATTGATCATTCAGCCATTTGTAATACTGGAGGGAATTCTTTCTTGAACCATTATTTCTCCCTGACTTCAACCACATTTGTTTGTTTGTTTGTTTGTTTTTTCCTATCATTCACACTGAACCTCCACCACCTGAAGTGATGAATAGCTGTGATGCTGGACGTGGGGCCACCGGGATTTCAAATATGAGCAGAGTCACCAATGATCAGATGTCCGCAGCCCTTCCAAAGTAATAAAAGACCATAAAGAAGGAATAGGCTGTCTAATTCCGAGGGATTCCTGAAAGCTTTGTGAAGAGCAGGGGATAGTTATCTGCTATAGTACCAGAAATGAGCCCATTGGAACAGATGGCTCTCAACATGTGGCTAACAGAGAACTGCTTCCTCCAAGGACAGCTGTGCTTCTCAGAGTGGAGGAAGTCATGCTTTGGGGACCTGCGTTTGTTGATGTGGGACATCTCAAAAGAAGACATAGCTGTAAACATTCATTAATAATCAGAACATGGAATGTACAAAATAGGAATGTAGGATAAAGATGTCATTAAAAATGAAGTGGAGAACATCAAGACTGGTGTCCTGGGCATTAGTCAGCTAGAATGTACTGATATTGGTCATTTTGAGTTGGAAAATCATATGGTTTACTAAACCAGAATTGCCAGGTTTGACAAATTCCAGAAGAATGGTGTTGTAATTCATAAAAAAAAATTCCAATTAAACTAGATGCTATAGCAATAATAAACATCTATGCACCAAATGAAAGACTCTCAAAAATAATCTAATTCTTATCAAATTGAGCAAACAAATGAACAAAGCTATAATAATAATAAGAGATTCAATATCAATAAAAACACAAAATGACTAAATAACACAATGAATTAACTTGAAATTTTAGATGTACATTCTTTTGTAGCACATAAAAATCATATTCCAGAATAGATTGCATATTAGGCCACAAAACAACATCAATGAATTTAACAACATCTATATATTACAATCCATTTTTTTCATAATACAGCACTGTACATTTAGAAATCAATAAGAAGAATATCAAACCTCTCCTACCCCAAATTTAAATGCACTGATTTTGAGCAATATTTTGCTTAAAAACTACTGGGTAACTAAAGAAATAAAGAAGGCAATTTAAAAATCTCTTGAAACAAATGAAAACTAAAACAAAGCATACTAAAACCTTTGAGACACAACAAAAGCAACACTCAGAAGGCAAATTATAGCAATAAGAGGACACTAAAAAAATGAAAGAAACAAAATGAACCATAACCCAACAGCTACTGTGATCAGGACAAGACCAGCAAAACAAGCCCTTAGCCATCTGAAGAAAACAAATACTAGAGATTAGAGTAGAAATAAATGAATCAGCAAATGGAGAAACATTACAAAAATCAGCAAGACAAAAAGTTGGTTCTTTGAAGAGATTAGCAAATTGACAAACCACTAGCAAAATTACCAAAGGAAAATAAGTTTCAAATATTACAAGTAAGTAAGGAAGTGCGTGATATCCCAACAGAACCCACATGAATAAAGATAATTACATAATATTATGAAGGACTATATTCCAACACATTGGGGAACTTGGAAAAATGGGAGGGGGTGGGACTAAAAGCATGTTACCTACCTAAATTAGCACAAATGAAGATAGAGAATCTTTTAGACTTGTAACAAGAAAAATAGGGCATGCCATTTAAAATGACCAACAACAAAATGTCCATAACCAGATGGCTTTTCGGGGGGAATTCTACCAAGCATTCAGAGAACTGACAAAAATTCTACAAAACTATTCCAGAGTATAGCAAAGAACAACAAACTATCAAATTCAATTTATGAAGGAAATATAACATTAATACCCAAAACAGGCAAAGACATTGCCAGAATATAAAATGATAGAACAATATCCATAATTATAATATATTCAAAATTTTTCAATAATATCCTTGTTAATGGAATTCAACAAAATACTAAAAAATATATTATGATCAAGTGGGATTTATCCTAGATATGTGAGAATAACTCAATATTAGAAATCAATTCATGTAATCCATCATAAATATAAAATATGTCAATTGATGTAGAAAAAGCATTTGACAAAATCCCACATTAATTTTTTGGTTAAAAACATTTAAGTACTCCCTCAAAGCAAGAATACTTTCTTCTATTAAATTGGCATTCTATGATGCTCACCTTCCCGACACAACTGCTGAAGACAAAGCAGGTGAATAAGCA
>NW_022111300.1:16768055-16877538 GCF_000313985.2 Echinops telfairi
CAGGACCAGTGGTGTGAGTGGCAATACTGGGAGGGTAGAGGGAGAGGAGTTTGGAAAGAGGGAACCAATTACAAGGAACTATATGTGACCTCTTCCCAGAGGGATGGACAACAGAAAAGTGGGTGAAGGGAGACGTCAGACAGGGCAAGATATGACAAAATAATAATTTATAAATGATTAAGAGTTTATGAGGGAGTGGGGAGCAGGGAGGTAGGGGAAAAATGAGGACCTAATGCCAGAGGCTTAAGTGGAGAGGAAATGCTTTGAGAATGATGAGGGCAATGAATGTACAAATGTGCTTTACACAATTGATGTATGTTTGGATTGTGATAAGAGTTGTATGAGCCCCTAATAAAATGATTAGAGAAAAAAATACTTAATAAAACAAAAATAGAAGAAGAATTCATCCTCAAAATAATAAAGGCCATTACCCAATCTCAATCGCTAACATTTTGTTCAATGGAGGGAAACAAATAATTTATCCTCCCAAAGTTCAACAGACAGGAGTGCCATGCTTCACCACTCATATTTAATATGCCGGTAGTCCTGGAACTTGTAGCCAGATCTATTGGTTATCCAAAAGAAATCAAAACATTCATATTGTCAAATAATAAAATAGCTCTCTATATGCAAACAATATGATTGTACATAAAGAAACAACAAAGGCTGGATAGGAAAATTTCTGAAACTGATTGAAAAAAAAATGACAGTGGATTATTGTTAATTTAACCAGGTGGAGACTCCAATTGCAGCTGCTGTCCCAGATGTGATTTCATTGTTTGAGCAAATTAATATTTCTCCTGGTACTTGGTATGCAGCTATTGATGTGGCCAATGCCTCAATACTAGTTTTGAAGGACCACAGGAAATAGTTTGCCTTCAGTTGGCAGGGGCATCAATACACTTTCACAACTCTCCCCCAGGGATACATCAACTCTTCTACTCTGTGTCATAATTTAGTCTAAAGGGAACTTGATCACCTGTCTCTTCCACAAAATGCTAAACGAGTCCATTATGCTGATGACATTATGCTGATTGGACCTACTAAGAAGGATGTATCAAAGACTCTAAATTCATTGGTACAACATCTGCATGCAGGAGGTTGTGAAATCAACCCAATAAAGATTCAGGCTCCACTTCAGAGAAATGTCTAGGGGCCCAGTGCTGAGGGGCATGTCCAGACATTCCTACTAAAGTGAAGAATAAGCTATTGCACCTGCGCTCACCCCCGCAACAACTGAACAGGAGGCACAACACCTTAGGTGCCTCTTTGGATTTTGGAGGTAGCATATTCCTCATTTAGGTATTTAATTTAGACCTATTTATCAAGTGACATAAAAGGCCTCCAATTTTGAGTGGGTCCAAGAAGAAGAAAAGGCTCTGCAAGAGGTCCAGCTGCCATGCAAGCTGCTTTGCCACTGGGACCATATGACCCAGGTGACCCAATAGTGCTAGGAGTGTCAGTTGTAGATAAAGATGCAGTGTGGAGTCTTTGGCAGACCCCTATTGGTGAATCACAGAGTAGACCATTGGGATTTTGAAGTAAAGTCCTGCCATCCTCTGCAGACAATTACTCCCCTTTTGAAAAACGGCTATTGGCCTGTTACTGGGCTTTCGTAGAGACTGAACGCCTCACCATAGGCCAACAAGTCACCATGAGGCCTGAGCTCCCCATCATGAACTGGGTATGGTCTGATCCACAGGGTCATAAAATTGGACGTGCACAGCAACACTCCATTGTTAAATGGAAGTGGCATATATGAGATCAGGCCAAAACAGGACCTGAAGGTACAAGTAAGCTGCATGATGAAGTGGCCCAAATGCCCACAGTCTCCACTCCGGCCATAGTACCTTCCTTCTCCCAATATACACCTAGGGCCTCCTGGGGAGTTCCTTCTTACAATTTAACTGAAAAACAAAATACATGCTTGGTTTACTGATAGCTCTGTATAATATGCAGGTGCCACTGGTAAGTGGACAGCAGCAGCACTACAGTCCCTTTCTGGGATCTCCCTAAAGGACAGTAGTGAAGGGAAATCCTCCCAATGGGCAGAACTTAGAGCAGTGCACCTGGCCATTCACTTTGCCTGTAAGAAGAAATGGTCAAATGTGAGATTATATACTGATTCATGGGTTGTGGCTAATGGCTTGGCTGGATGGTCAGGGAATTGGAAGGAACATGATTGGATAACTGGCAACAAGGAGGTGGAGGTATGTGGATAGAACTCTCTAAATGGTGGAGACTGGTCCTCCTCTTTCCTCTGCCACACCTGTCATCGCCCAATGGGCACATGAACAGAGTGGACATGGTGGCAGAGATGGAGGTTATTCATGGGCACAGGAACATGAACTTCCACTCACCAAGGCTGACTTGGCCACTGCCACTGCTGAGTGCCCCATCTGTCAGCAGCAGAAACCAACATTAATTCTGAGGTATGGGACCATTCCTGGTGGAGATCAACTGGTAACCTGGTGGCAGGTTGATTACATAGGATCACCTCCATCATGGAGGGGACAGCCTTTTGTTCTTACTGGAATAGGCACCTACTCTGGATATGGATTTGCCTTCCCTGCATGCAATGCTTCTGCCAAAACTAGCATTTGTGGATTTACAGAATGCCTTATCCACCAACATGGCATCCGATATAGCATTGCTTCAGATCAAGGAAGTCACTTCACAGCAAATGAAGTGAGGTAATGGGTCCATGTCCATGGAATCTACTGGTCTATCATGTTCCTCATCATCCTGAAGCAGCTGGTTTGATAGAATGATGAACTGGCCTCATAAAGACACAATTACAGTGTCAGTTAGGTGGCAACAACTTACAGGGATAGGGCAATGTTCACCAGGAGGCTGCATACGCTCTAAACCAGTGACCAATACATGGTGCTTTGTCTCCACTAGCCAGGGTTCAAGAGTCCAGGAACCCAGGGGTGGAAGCTGGCATGGCAACACTCACTATTACCTCTTGTGTTAGTCTGGTTACTTTTGAGAAACAAATCCACAGAAGCTCATGTATAAGAGAGAGCTTTATATAAAGGTTAAGTGCACATCAAGAAAACATCCCAACCCAGTGATGCCCAAGCCCACAAGTCCAACATTAACCCATTAACCCTTAAGTCTAACACCAATCCACAAAGTCCTCCTCCATCTCACAAAACAGACGCAATGATGCTGACTGCAGGAGAAAAGCGGAATCAGTGAACGTGTAAGCATCTCAGTGCTGGCAGGAGTCTCTACACAGGTGCTCTAGCACCCAGGGCTGCATTGCGGTAGGTCCATGCAACTTCTCCTCAGGGATGTCTTGCAGGAAGTGAGCCTTGCCAGCTGAAGCAGGGAACAGGCTAAGGCAGCTGCACCCTGGTCCAACCATCAGAAAGCAAGAGACCCGAGAACTTGAAAGGCGAGGCTCACTGAGCCATTTATCTCTCTGCCCTTCAATTAACTCCACGTGTGTTTATCGGCCAGGTTGGCACAATAAACTACCTCATCCCTGATAATCCGCTTGCAGTATTTTTGCTTTAGGTCCCAGCAACCCTATGTGCTTCAGGCCTGGAGGCCCTGGTTCCGAAGGAAGGAACTCTCCCACCTGGGAACACAGTATGGATTCCACTGAACTGGCAGCTGAGAATACCCCCTGCCCACTTTGTGCTTCTCATGCCTTTGGATCAGCAGGTCATGAAGGGTGTCACTGTACTGAGTGGTGTGATTGATCCTGATTACCAAGGAGAAATTGGACTGGTGCTACATAATGGAGGTAAAGAAGAATATGTCTGGAATCCAAGAGATCCCATAGGCTGTCTCTTAGGGCTACCATGCCCTGTGATTAAAGTAAATGGTAAACTACAACAACCCAATCATGACAGGATGTCTAATGACACAGACCCCAGGAATAAAGGTCTGGGTCACCCCAGCAGGCAAGGAACCACGGCCAACTGAGGTGCTGGTCAAGGGCAAGGTAATACAGAATGGGTAGTAGAAGAAGGTAGTTCTACCTATCAGTTATGACCACACAATCAATTGCAAAAGCGAGGTTTGTGATTGTCAGTATATTTTCTTTATATGTGCTTATTGAATATCTTTCCTTTGTTCATGTATGATATACCATATACAATTAGATTCAATGTGTTTTCACTTATATGTATGATATATATCATATATATTAAATCATAAGTACCCTGGTTTTGTTTCTCTAGAGGACCCTGGCTAACACAACCATCAACTATTGATAGGTAAATTCAGTTGAAACCAAAGAAAATTTAAACAAGTTTATGAGAGTCAAAAGTACAAACTAGAGTATACTTCACTTGAATTAAAAGAACATCTCAAGAATATATTTGACTTATTAAACACTAATAACCGAAGACCGGTTGAACTTTGGGATGTCAACAAGAACATCATACATAAAGAAAATAAAAGTGCATTAAAAAGGTTATAAAAGATCAAAATAGATGTCAGATGAGATTCTCAAACTTTCACTTAAGCGTAGAGTAACTAAAGCAAATGGAAGAAATGATGAAACAGAGGAGCTGAGACGAGCATTTCAAAGCACAGCTCAGGAAGACAAAGTAGAGTGGTATACTGAAATGTGAAAAGACATGGCGTTAGGAACTCCTAAAGAAGGCAACATTGAATATATCTCAACCTGAAGGACTTGAAGAAAAAATGCAAAATTCTATGAGAAAAATATTGAATAATGTAGGAAATACTTTTTTAATGGCTTGAACACACAGAACCAGTAGCAACACGCAGCAGCAAAAAAAATTAATAGACATGCAAACCCCTCAAAAAGGAGCATAGGATCCAGGATCAATGGCACCAAAGAAAGAAAACCCAACTTGAACTGAAGGCATCGGGAGAAAACAAGGCTCCACGAATTGATGGAATAGCCATCAAATTGTTACAACAACCTGATGAAGCACGACAAGTACTTGTTTGACTATGCCAAAAAGTTGAAAGAAAGCTGCCTAGACAACAAATTGGAAGAGATCCATGTTTGTGCCCATTGCCAGTGCCTTTGCTCAGGGGCTTTCTGGAGGAGGGCAGTATCTCGAAACATGTGAGTACAACTCATCTTGCCAAACTCAGCATCAGAAAGATGACCATTGTTGAAAAATCACCCACAGTGATGGTGGCCATAGTTGTGAGATGCCTCAGCTTAGAATACATGCCTTCTGGGCCTCCAGAATCCCACGTTTAGGATACAAGGACCTTGGAGGTAGTGTACATCAGTCCAGAGAATCCCAGAATGACCATAGGCTCTTAAGTCTTAGGAATCTTTGTTTAAACATCATTAACACATTTAAACACCATTAACACACATTTTAACAAACTGACCCTTACAAAATCTGAAGTTCTCTACAATTCCTCTAGCAAAACTCTTTAAGAGAGTAATACATATGAGGACTCTCTACTTTGGTATAATTTCTTCTGCAAATCTAAAACTGCTTACAATTAAAACATATGATTAAAAATATTACTTAAATGAGCAATGGCTTCATCATTTTAGCAAATATGAATTTTGGGTTAGGATCCTGAGTAGATAATTTTACGTACCACTGTAAAAATCCCCAAGGTAAATAGCTCTGTGCTGTTTTAATGAAACTGTTCATCTGCTTTGATCAATTGAAGGTTTCTTTGAAAGGAAACTCTACATGCATACATGTGTGTGTTTGTATATTTGTGGGTGAATGACTATATTAGTAATTCTGGGAAATGCAGACCTTTTAAGTTTTTTATTATAGAACTGTAAAGTAGCGTGGCCCCATTTGCTAGAGGGATAGTCACCCACCATTAACAACTCTACCATTCCTTGAAATGCCTAGGTGGTACAAATAATTAACATGGTCGACAGGTAATGGAAAGGTTAGAATTTCAAGTCCCTCCAGAAGCATTTGGGAGGAAAGGCCTGGGAATGGTCGTCTCATAAAAAAAATTTTTTTAAGCAATTGAAACCCCTATGATGAACAGTTCTACTCTGACAGAATAGTTTCACCAGAAACAGAATCAACTTGTTAGGAATTGCTTTCTACCACTCATACGACATGACTCAGTGCTCACCATTGCAGTTAACATTAAGTAGGTGCTTCTGAATTGGCATTTAGGGAAGAGGGGATTCAGCATATAAAAGGTCACTTAGAGAGTTGGTTTGATAAGCATTGGACTGCTAATTACAAGGATGGCAGTTCAAAGCTCCCAGTAGTTACCAGGAAGAAATGTAAGATTATCTGCTGATGTAAAGATTTACAGCTGTGGAAACACTATCCTGAGTGGCTCTGAGTTGGGATTTGGATTTGCTTTGTCTTCTGGTTTCTCGGTAGACACTTCCAAACCAATATTGCAAAAGCGGACTTTTCGGATCATATTTGGAGGTTTGGCAAGGTAACACTCCAGAGACTGGTTTACAAGATTTTCAAAGAGAATTTTGGAAAAGAAAATGATAAATGTGTTGAGCTGAGGGCCATACCCTAACTGTATAGTCTTAAGATCAGTCAGTCGTCGCTTCAACCTCGCAGTAAGTGCAACTATTGGTTAATGACGGACCTAAGTGAAAGTAGTGACGTGCACGCAGTGTATAAGAGGGTCACAGAAACAATGGCTCCAGCAGAAGAGCAGAGGGACTTTTCGCCCAGCTCGTTCTTGGTCCCTGTCCGTTCTGTGGCAGCTCCTTGGAAAACATGAACTATAATTTAGAGGAAGTGACGAATCTATATCACAATGTGCCGTAAATAACCTGGAAGTCAAAGTGTAGAAGTTTGTGGTCCCGAGAAGGACGACAACAAGGTGAAATAAGGAGGATTCTTCTACTTCAATCTCTTCAGCAACAGCGAGAAAACCCTCACAGCAAGATAGAAACCCAGCCCGGGAGACAGGATAACCACCAAGACTCCTCACAGGAGGCAATGCGTCCTGTCACCATTGGCCAGTTCGCCACAATTGAGAAGGGGCTAAGTGTCGCAATGTATGTCTAACTTTTTTGAAATTCCATCTTTCATACAAATGTAGGTTACGCTTATAAAAGAATTAGTCCATCTGATTAAAATCATTGCATATAGCACGCACACACACACACATATATAAATCTATGTATTCATAGCACATTCCATTTGGAAGCACAATAAACTGGGAAAACAGTCCTCTATCTGATTGGAAAGTAAACTCTTCTAGGAAAGAAAGAAAGAAAAGAAAAACAAAACTAAAGAACGTGGGCTGTCTGGAACTACTATCAGTATCCTAATATTTCTTGAGAGCAGACTTTGAAATCATTATTCTGAATGTTAAAACAAAAAACCAGAATCCCTTCCCTCAGGAGGCCTGAGATCTCATTGAGGAATTCAGGCTAACAGAGCATGAAACAATTACAAAACAATTAAGTATGCAGCTATTTGGTACTGACTGGTTAATCAGCACACTGGGAGCGCAGGGAAAGAAGATAACCTGCACAATTTCTCCGCCTCTGGAAACCTTGCAAGTAACTTGGAATCCGCTGAGGTTCGGAAAGAGATGGCACACAACTGCAGAGTCCATTTGGAGTTCAGAGGAGCACCAAATGGCTGACCAGAGATTGGTAGAGCACCATTACTTCAAATAAAATGTTATGTTATGAGAGGCAGGGAAAGGGAGTGCTTTTGTTTGACTTTCTGTTTCACACTTCCGTTTCCTCTGCTCCCTCTTATCTCTCATATTACCAGAGGTCTTTTATTTCTTCCTGTGCATTCCTTTGTTTTTCTTAGGTTTTCTCCGAAGGAATAGCTTTGCCATACCCGCAAGACCATTTGTCATGGTTAGAAGGAATGTTGGATTTGCCACTATAATAAAAACAACGACCTTTGGAAGTCCTGAAATCTAAGGAGGCAGCTTCACTTCTGGCCACGCTTAGTAGAAAATACCCGCGTTCCCACGCCCCACCCCCCCACTACCACTACCCCCACCATGGCCTCCTCTGTCTCATTGTCTCTAGCAACAAGAAGGAGCATATTGGAAAAGGTGAGGATTAATGGGGAAATGAGTAAACAGTTATTTTTAGACATCTTTGTCTTGATTTTTCCCAAGTATTTATAATATAGTTAATGAATTTAAATCCAGCTTATTTGATGCCATCCGGATTTTTAAAATAACAGTGAGACAATAGCTTAATCAATGGACAGCTATATTTAGGATATACTTGTATATTTAAATGACAAGATCAAAACTAAAACAAAACATATGTTAAGCTTGTCTGAAAACATAATCTTATATGTTTTATTAGTATAACTGTGGGATACGAACAAGTTTTTATTTTCTTTGGTTATGTTTTTCATAGAAAATTGAAAGAAATATTCCATCAATTGCTGTAATGATTTAGAAAATTATATTTCAGTAATTGTGGTAGTTACATAATCTGATGTCAATTTGAGGATTAAGAGTATAGGGGTTGAGTCTAGTCTGTCAATCAAGGTATGAGACAATGAGGCCTCTGTGTGGGCATGGCCTTCTCCTGAGGATTCTGGAAACTCCTGTACTTCCTCCTTGGTAGTGAAATACACACTCTCTCCTCTCACTCCCTGAGAGACTCCATTGACAAGACATATGGAACTGCTCTAGTGCCCTGAGCTGGAGCAGCCATGTGGAGATCCCTGCCAGTCTGAGATACATGCAATGCCACTGGATCCACAAGACTTCCCACCACTGGCCTGTGATCTTCCTGCATTCGGTGGCTTGCACGTGTTTTGTGAGTCTGAAGAGGACTTTATAGATTGTTATCAGACACATGGGATAATATCAGACTTATGGACTTAATGTGGACTGGGCTGGGATGTTTTGTCAATATTCAACTGCTCTTGTTTATAAAGCTCTTTCTTACACACATATGAGTGTATGAATTTGCTTCTCTAGTCAACCTGGTTGTTTTATCATAATTATTCTTTATGGATGCTTATTTATGATTATAAAAGAACTACGCTGTTCTTATTTTCACTTGTATTATCATATTTAAGATCTCTCCCATTTTGTCCAACAGGTTATGCAACTATTTCCTCTATTTGTTATTTTTTTCATGCTATAGAATGAATTTTGGTTTATTGCTTGAATTCTTGGATGATTATTTGAATTTTGCTTTTTAACAGAACTACAGAAATCCGCTCTTAAGAAAATTCATAGATGGAGAAAAATGGAATACATAGAGACTAATATTATTTGGGGAGATGATCATGGCACTCACTTTATAATATTTCCAGAATTAATGTACTTAGATGTAGTTACAATAGAAATGGAGGTCTAATAAAAAGAGATTTTCTTTGAATGACAGACAGAAGCCTTGCAATAAAAGAACAAATCTTGAAAACAGTATCGGACTTTCAACACTTCCAAAAATGTGTTTAAAATGTAAGTGAATTGATCTACTTAATAACAAAGACACTTCTGTAAAAAGACTTTTAGGAGAAAAACTTGATAATACTGCAGACATGATAAACTTAAATAGCAATCATGCTACTTTATTTACCAATTACAGTTTCTACCCAGAATTTTTTTAAGCAGCTTTACCAGCACTTAAGAATGTATTGTTTTCCTAATGGCACCAAAAAATGCATTATAATTTTGTGTGGCTTATGTTGATAAATGCACCATTTTCCAGTGGTTAGCAATTGATTTTCTGATGTTTCAAATGCAGGATATTTTTTTCATTAAGTTTATAACATAGAGCATTCTGCAATGAGTTAAAATGTTTGATAAAGTATATGTATGCCAGAAGGGAAATGCTAAGGAGCGTTTAAAGTGCACAGTAATTACAACTCTTAAACATAGACTAGCCTAGCTGACTGTGTGTGTGTGTGTGTGTATGATAGATTTAATTGTGCCCATGCCCCCCAAAAATGCATGTCGATTTAGTTAGGTCCTGATTTTAAACCCCTTGTCAGTTGTGATCTGACGTGATCAGCCAATCAGTTGTTGTGAGATTAGGATGGGAGACAAAGCCCTTACTTAGGTCACAGCCTTGATTTGATGTAAGGGAAGTTATGTTGGGGTCTGGTCTGCATCAATTTTTCTCTTATAAGAAATACAAGGAAAGACAAATGTGCAAAGAAGGAGGGGCCTGACTGCCATCAGCAAAGAGCCTGGCGCAGAGGACATTCTTTGGACATAGATTCCTGAGTTGATAATTTCCATGTTCCCCAGAAAGGATAATGCCAAGATACAGGGAGATCTCCAAGGGATCCATGGTCCACAAATGGAAGGAGACAAAGTTTCACTCAGAAGCAGCAGAGATTAAAACCTGTCCTTAGAATTGTCCAGCAGAATCTGAACTTCTAGCTTCCCAAACTGTGAAAGTAAGAATAATTTGTTTGTTGAAGCCTCCACTTGTGGTATGTTTGTTATAGCAACACTAGACAGGTAAGACAGCATGTATGGGTATGTATATGTGTGTGCTTAAAAAGATAATGGCATTTTTCCACAAAAATTTAAAAATATATCCCAACCCGCCATCCTTGAGTACTTTCCTACTCATAGGTACCCTAGGGGATTTATGAGACCGTAACTCTTTACAGAAGCTGACAGCCTCATTTATCTCTTATGGAGCAGCTGGTGGGTTTGAACCACAAACGTTAAAATGAGCAGTTTCACATTTACTGCAGCAACACCAGGACCCTACCTATATATCATCTATCTATCCACCTACTATCCACCAACCTGCCATTTATCTATCTATAAAATATCATGATAGGATTCCACAAAATGAATTCTACTTCATCTTTGACTACCTTGGATTTCAAAGAAATAATAAATCAGTGAAGCTTGGCATGGATTCATATTCTGATTCCTAAAAACTCAGGATGTTTCATGTCATTCTCAGAGCAGGTCTTGGAGCAGATTCAAAATGGTCTCATAAGACTCGGCTGCCTGTGCTTGACATAGCAAAGAATTCTGGTGTTGGTATTTTTAATGACAGTAAGATTCAAACGGCTGTACTCCACTAAAAAATAGTGGTTAGCCTGATTGCTTTAAATGTGTGTTACCATCCAGAATCCTGCCACAGGCCTTCTTTCTGGAAATGTTAGAAGGCTAATGGAAAAAAAAATCTTATTATCATTGAATAAAGGCTGACTCACAGTGACCCTATAAGACAGGGTAGACCCACTATGTCAACAGGGCTTCATTTAGAAGGTCTTCTGCAGGTTGTTAAATAAATGACAGGACTCTGGAGAACAACACACATTCAAAGTTAAGTGTCTGGTTGCCATCTGTGAGTGAGACATAGTTTCCTGCTACTAAACATGAAAAACAAACTCACTGCCATTGAGATCATACCAGCTATGGTGACCCTGTATGACAGGATAGAACCACCTCCGTGAATTTCAGATACTGTAACTATTAAAGGGAGGAGAAAGCCCCATATTTCTCCTATGGAGAAAGATGGTTTTGAACTGCTGACCTTGCAGATCGCTGCCCAACCAGTAACCACTTCACCACCAGGGCTTCATTTTGTTACCTACGAGGGTAAAAATATAGTGGGCAACAGATTCGGTTGCTACGCCATACTACAGTGCCCTTGCTTAGAATAGAAGTAGATGAAACTTGTGAACCAGTTCAAAGCCTTGCTCCAAGCGTATGTTATAACCATATTTCAAGCTGATTGGAGAAAGTCACATGTAGAACCCACATTTTTAAAAATATAACTTCAGAGGTTAATTAAATGAATTGCTTAAAAATATAAAACTACATTTATATAAACACACTTGCAAATACTTCTATGAAGGGGAAGGAAACTTCTGAATTATGAAAGCAATCACAAAAAATCTAAATACTGTGTTTTACAGACTAAATTTTAGGTACTGATGAGTTATTAATTTATGTCAACACATTTTAGTCTCAAAACTGCTTGTTTACATATAACAATTTACAAATTGCCTAAATTATCTACTTAAAACAATATTATATATTGAAAAGAATTCGCCTCAGCACTTCTTATCATTAACTAATAGATATGTTGCTTTCTAGCTCTATATTGCTACATAAAATTTCCCCTAAATTTAGAATATTTTAAATTATCTTAAATTGTCTGCTCCGCTTGAGTAAAGTGTTAATTAGCTCTTACAAATCATCTTCTTTTCAGGACAACTCCGTCTAATATTGAAGATGAAATTTTGTTCATCTCTAACAAGAACTAATTTTTGTAATGGTGAAAAATACAGAGAGACATATAACTGTCTATGTAACGTTTAGATGATCAGACATGGTACATTTTTGTTGTTGTTTTTGGGGACCATGAAGTCCATTCCAATTCTTAACAACCCCAAGTTAGAGGGTAGAACTGACTCTCGTGGTATTGTTTGATGTAATCTTTATGGGTATGAGCTTGGGTGGCACTGTGGGGTAAACATTGGACTACTAACCCCTATGTCAACAGTTCAAAAGGACCAGCTGCTCTTTTGGAGAAAGATGATACTGTCTACTCCAATAAGGGTTTATATATTTGGATACACCATATAAGAGTGCTATGAGTTAGAATCAATTGAATGGCACAGTGTGTTGGGTGATTGGTTGGACTCGTTATGGAAGCGAATCAGTTGATTACTAGAGCCTTCTCCCACAAACTAACAGACTCTGCTAGAAGCCATTATTAAAGATGAAGAAATGGATGTTTAAAGAGGTTGAAAAACTTGTCTAAAATCACCCACCAGGGCATATGATCCCTTCAGGACCAGTGATGTGAGTGGCGATACTGGGAGGGTAGAGGGAGAGTGGGTTGGAAAGAGGGAATGGATTACAAGGATCTACATGCGACCTCCTCCCTGGGGGACGGACAACAGAAAAGTGGGTGAAGAGAGACGTCAGGCAGGGTAAGATATGACAAAATAATAATTTATAAATTATCAGGGGCTCATGAGGGAGGGGGAAGCAGGGAGGGAGGGGAAAAATGAGGACCTGATGCCAGGGGCTTAAGTGGAGAGCAAATTTTTTGAGAGTGACGCACAAATGTGCTTTACACAATTGATGTATATATGGATTGTGATAAGAGTTGTATGAGCCCCTAATACAATGATTTTTTAAAAAAAATCACTCACCAGGAGAAAGAAGAAACTTTCTACTTTCACAAAGATTAATTTTCATAAAAATTAATTTCACAAAGATTAATATTGGAAGATTAATATTGGAAGCCCACAGGGGAGTTTATATTCTGTCCCACGAGGTCACTACGAGTCAGAATTGACTTCATGGCAGTGAGTTTGTTCATTGTTTTCTTAAGGAAGAAGAGGGCTGTTTCACAGAAAACAAACTGACACTCTTGAAAATGAAAAGAGAATTTTTAAAAGTTTAAATGCCAGCTCTTCTTGGTAATACCAGGTATAATTTTCCACCTACGGTTTTATAATGGGGGGGAAATTAATTCTGACTCCCCATAAGATTTTGGAGTGACTTATAAGCAAAAGTCATATCTGATCCTTGTTTTGTTAAGTGCTGTTTAGTTATTTCTGATTCATAGCAACCCTAGTAAGTGTATACTATCCCATGGATTCCCTGGGTGATAATTTTTTCAGAAAGTTGGCTAATTCCTCCATTCTCCCCAGCTGCTGGGAGGACAAAATCCCCCTTATTTTGATTAGCAGACAAACAAGGCTTTAACCATTGTGTTATAAAGGCTCCTTTTCCTTTGAATAGTAAACAAAAAAATATAATCTTGCTTTTCTTTCTTTTTTGAAAAGAATGTGAGCAAGGGAATGATATTGATACAGTAAATGATTTTTGTATGAATAATATTCATGAGTACCCTAAAGCATGGTATGCATTTATTTCTATTGCTGTTACAAGATCAATGTTTTATATGAGGTCTGATTCATGGATTACTTTTCCAAGGCAGTTTTTCTGCTATTTTCTCCTTGCAGATCAGACAAGGCCCTGAAATGATGAGCACTGACAATGAACACGGCTGGCTCATCCTCTCTTTGTTTTCAAAGTGAAAGATAAAGTAGGAATGATCCCTTAGAAATGTAAAGTTAAAAAAGTGCTTTAAGTTTTAAATTTCAGAAAATATTATATTCTCTGTTAGTTTTCTTCAGGACGCATAGGTATTTGTTTGAGTGCGTTTTGATTGATTTGCTGATATGTGCATATTGTATAGAAAATTCAAAAAGCAAAAGCAGAAAGAACAAATCTGTAAAATGATTAATGTAGAAGAATAAAACTTACATTTTGTGGGTTAAAAATGTATAGTAAGCATAATGGTAACAAGGAAGATTATTCTTTTCTTTTTCTTTATAAATCATTTTATGAGGGGCTCTTACAGCTCTTATAACAATCCATACATCAATTGTATCAAGCACATTTGTAAATATGCTGCCATCATTTTTAAAACATTTTCTTTTTACTTGAGCCCTTGGTATCTCTTTCTTCCCCTCCCACCTTCCCCCATTCTCCCATCCTCATGAGCCCTTGATAAATTATAAATTATTATTATTTTTATATTTTACACCTTTTGCTCTCTTCCTTCACCCATGTTTCTGTTGTTCATCCCCCTGGGAGGGCGGGGGCTGTTATATGTTGATTATTGTGATTGGCTCCTCCTTTCGCCCCCTTCTCCCCCCACCCCCACCCCCCTACCCTCATGGTATTGCTACTCCCATTATTTTTCCTGAGGGGTTTATCTATCCTGGATTCTATGTGTCAAGAGCTCTTATTTATACCAGTGTACATGCTCCGATCTAGCCAAAATTGTAAGGTAGAACTGGAGTCATGATAGTGGGTGAAGGGGAGGAAGCATTAAAGAACTAGAGGAATGTTATATGTTCATCAGTGATGTACTGCACCCTGGTTGGCTCATCTCTTCCAGTGACCCTTCTGTGAGAGGATGTCCAATTGTCTACAGATGGGGTTTGGGTCTCCACTCTGATCCCCCTCATTTGCATCAATTTGATTGTTTGGTTTTGGTCTTCTGAAACCTGATACCTGATCCCTTCTACACCTCAGGATCACACGGGTTGGTGTGATTCTTCCATGTGGGTTTGTTACTTCCCTGATAGATGGCTGCTTGTTTAATTCCAAGCCTTTAAGAACCCATTGCCATTGAGTAAATTCTGCCATTCAGAGACTATAGGACATAGCAGAACTGTCCAACAGAATTTCAAAGCTGTAATCTATCTGGAATCAGACTTCCTCTGGAGAGATTGGTGAGTTTGAACTGCAACCTTTGGGTTCCAATACCATGACTTAAGGAAAAACTTTGTGAATATTATACATCACTGAACAATGTGTCCCTGTATATGAATACTTACCTAGTATTTCTTTTTTCATTTGCTAAATTTCCTAGTAACTCTACTTGTTTTCAAAGACATTGCAGTTTTACTATGTGTTTATTCTTATAAACTTTTTTATTTATGCATTAATATCCTAAAAGATTATATCCTTTTGAGATACGCTATATAATGGAAATTGATCATAGGTCTTATTATGCAAATTAAAGTCAAGATTGTCTTAGAAATGATTTTCTTTTTTATCGTATATGGAGCTCTCATTTTTTAAAAAGCTACAATTTGTATAGACATAGACATGAATACATTGCATTATATTTAGTCATGCTCTATAGTTGAGCAGATTATTTTGTTTATATTTACCATAAGTTGTTCTGAAAGTTACACTTGTGGTTTTATTTTTTTATTTATATGACTACCAGTTCAAACAAATATCTTTCTTTTCCCTTTAAAAAATGGTTTTAAATTATCATTCATTTATCTCTTCTATGAGTTGCTTTTGATGACTCTTTACCTCTCACAGTATCTGAATATGCACCTCTTACAAATCATTTTGGTTATGGAGACCATAAATTAAATCAGTCTATTTTGTGATTAGCAGCCCAACTTGTAAACCATCACACCACCAGTCTCGCTAAATCAGTCTATTTTGTAACAAAACCTACAACTGCTCTATTTATTTTTAGTTCACTTTTAAATTTAAATGGACCCTCAGAATTCTAGAGTTTCTAGAAACTATCTTGAAAGTAGAAAGGAAAAGTTAGAATAAATTGAGCAGGAAACACGAATTTCAAAGTTTTATAATTGGAACTGTAAAGACATATGAAGGTATATTACATTTATGAAAAACAAAAACCAAATTCACTACCATCAAATCAATTCTAACTCAGCGATTCTACAGAAGAAGAAAATGTCTTAAAATGAATTAAAAGATATAAAGGCATCCCAAATATATAAATATCATGAAATATTTTAAAAATATACTATCTGGTTATAATATAAATTCACATCAATTTCTAGAAAGTAGATAGAAAAGAGATGAAGCATAAGACATTAAAATTGGTAAAGTGAAAGAGATATTCCTTAAGTCCAAATGCTGAAAATAGACATCATGGAGCAAAATCCATACAAAGTGAGAAAAAACATATCAAATAAATTATCTTTCAAAATGTTACATAATTCAAGGATATTAGTTTCCAGATCGAAAGGCCTACCAAGTGGCTAACACTCTCTCATTAAATTGACCTACCTAGAGCACATTATTTCTAAGGTTCAGATATTAAGTGGAAAGTGAAAGGATCAGCCATTTATATCAATATAGGATCAGAAACATAAAAAATTAAAATGGAATATTATGGATAAGGACCTTCCTAATTCTGTAGGAAATAATTTGTAATATCGAATCCTACCTAGACTAAATACAATCATAGAATTTCATTTAATATTGAGGCACTCAAAATTGTATTACTCATGTTTTTTCAAGGAACTTTTGTACATATGATCAATAAATGTGAAGGTTTAAAGCAAGAAAAACTAAGTCACAAAATCCAGAACATAGTATTAGAAATATATAAAAGAAGTGAAGTGTCTCTCATCTCATAATGAAGAAGATCCTTAGATGACAAATGGACATCCAGCATTTAGAGCAGCTGCACAGACTAAATGAGGGGAGTCATGTCATTTACCACTCTAACTTGCCCATTGGAAAAATGCAAAATTATAGTAAGACTTCATTTGAAGAAGGAGAGAAGAGGCTCTCTGGAGATGTAGGGCTTTTCATATATGTACACGTGGCCTTGAATTAAACAACAAATACCTTTGATAGTGTTCCTTATGTCACAAGAAATGCAGGATATGAGGGACAGGAATAGGAAATTTTTATTTTCATTAACAATCTTGTAGATAATTTGAGTTTTTGAGCTATGTGCATGTATTACTTTAATATACTGCAGATCCATTTGACAATCACAAAGATTTTTTAAAAGTACAGTGTGGGACATCTGTTAGCTTGGAGCTGGTTCCATTAACACCCAGTGAAAACCCAAACTGTGAGGTTCTTCTATTAAACATAAGCCACTTCAAAGAGCATCAATACAAAGGCACTTTTGAACATGGTGAGTTGAGAGGAAAACAAGATAATTATATAATCTTGTTTGAACACAGAAAATATCACTGTACAGCCTTCAATAGTGTCCAAACGAAGAACTACTTATTTGTCAACTGCTGCTTAGCTATGTTTTTTTTAAAACTCCAATTTAACATAATAAACTATTACGATACACAATCACAGAATGATTCCTCTTTATTTGGAGAAAATGCATCCTTCTTACCCAAAGTCATTGACCATACATACATATCTTAAAACAAATCTATTACAACATTTTTGTGACAATTGTCAATAAGTAAAATAATTCATTATCCTTGATTACAGGTATAGTCATGAAACCCTTTAAGTGATGCAAAATCTTAAGGTTTAAGTGTGACTGTACTGGACTTGAATATATTACTTAGTAAAGTGTACAGATTTAAGATATTATGTTTTCACCTACCTGAAGCCACACTACCCACAACAATGAGGCGACCTTCATGAAGAAGTGATCCCCAATTGTTATTTCTTTATGGCTATGCAGTTTTAAGTTTGTTTCTTTTACTTGTTTTTCTAGATTTATCCTCTTGTGTTGGTCCAGATTAACTAGAGAAATAAATTCATAGACACTCATATGCATATAAGATCTTTATACAAAGAGTAATTGTATATTAAGAAAACATCCCAGCCCAGTCCAGATCAAGTCCATAAATCCGATATTAGTCCATATGTCTGATACCAGTCTATACTTTCCTCTTCAAACTCACGCAACACATGCAATGATGCTGAATGCAGGAAAATCACAGACCAGTGGGTGTAAAGTCTTGTGAATTAAGTGGCAGCAGAAGCATAATGTGTTAGTCCAGGTAGACTAAAGAAACAAACCCAGGGAGACTGATATGTGTATAAGAGAGAGTTTTATATCAAAGTTAATTGTACATCAAGAAAGTATCCCAACCCAGTTCAGTCCAAGCCCCAAAGTCTGATATTCAGTGACACTGAATACAGGATGGTCACAGGCCAGTCAGTAGAAAGTCTTTGGATCCAGTGGCAGTGTAAGCATCTCAGTGCTGGCAGGTGTCTCCACATGACTTCTCCAGCTAAGGGCACTAGTGTAGTCCCATGTGTGTTGTCTTCCAGGGAGTGAACAGAGAGAGGTGTCTCCCATCTCCAAGGAAGAAAATAAAGGAATTGTCAGAATTCTCAGGGGAAGACCATGTCTACACAGAGGCCTCATTGGCTATAACGCAATTGACAGACTACACTCCACCCTTTCCCTCTTAATCCTTTCAAATTGACACCAGATTATGTAACTACGAGAAGAGTATCACTGTGCTGGCGTGGGTCTCCACATGGCTCCTCCAGCTCCAGGATTCGGGTTCTATCAGTTTCGTTCCATGTCTTGTCAGCAGGAAGACAAAGCAGAGAATGAGTGTGCCTGGCCTCCAGTGAGCTATTTATCTCTGTTACACTTCCAAATGAGGTCATCAAGCTGCGACCTGATTGATAGGCTAGATACCACCCTTTCCTAAAGTTGACAGTAGATTATATAACTGCCACAGACCACCCCTTGTCAACTTGACACTTTTACACAACTCTTTAGCCATATATAATTTATAAACAAAATAATAATATCATATCTGTACTTAGCACTATAAAACTAAAATGCATAAAATTCAATATGTGCCAAAGCCTCATTTAAACACAATAATGTATAAGTGAAAATGCAACAATATTCGATCGATGCCAAACAATTGCAGTTAAGTAGTACCTACACTTTGATCCTATGAATATATTCCCCCACCTACGAAAGTTTATCGAAATTGAGTACCCAATTTCTATACTGCCCACTTACATCAACCCAGTGCTCTGAGGAGACAATCCTATTCTTTGATGTGAAGAATCTTCATTCTCGTTGGAACCTTGTGAAGTCTGAATCCATAAACAAAGCCAAATCAGTGCAGGACATACCTAAAGTCAGCAGCAAAACAAAAGATGGGGAAAACAAACAAACAAACCATCCATAGTTCCAGATTAGTCTGCTGAGCTATATGACTGCCCTCCCACTGGTCCTGTGAGAATTCCAAGAGCTTCCCGTCCTAGGCTGAAGTCTATTTGGGGGACTCTTCAGGGGCTTGGTGGCTTTGCTTGCTCCCATTGCTGATTTGCCATGCTCTCTTCCTGGCTTGCCCCACTGTGGAGGTTTCCAGACTGGACTAACTCCCCACAGTTTGTCCCCAGTATTATCCTCTGTTGAGGTGTGCTCCAGTGAGGGACATCATGTCTTGAGCTGTAGTCGGCCCTCCTGTCCTCTCTGTGCCTTAGCAGTTCTGTACAGGCTTGGTATGCCGATATGGGGTCTAGACTTGCCCTTCCTCTTTTTCTTTCTTGGTTTGTTTCCATGGGGGCATGGCATGCCAACCCCTTTCCCCAATCTGTAGGTTTGATGTTATTCTCTGTGACGCATACTTCTAGGGAAGGGGTCAGTTTGGCTCTGGTTGGGGCTGACCCTGTAGCCCAATCTTTTCATGCATTTTTCCATGTGATTATGTCACCCTCAAGGTTTGGTGTGCCTTGGTAGGGTCTGCATGCACACTCCCAATTCTATGGAGACATAAACAATACTCTCCCCCGGGTGGGCTAGTGCCCTCCTCCCCTATGCCATCATCTCTTCCCCCACCCCTCCCCCCTATCCCCTTCTTTGTGTTGGAAAAACATGTACCTCCTTGAGTTTGGTCCCACCTCTACCTGACTGCTTGTATCTAAACCCATATAATGTGAGATAGTGCTTTTCTTCTATACCAACTGTGCTGATTATTCTTACCTCAGGGGACTCATGTTTGTTGTACTGGTCTTTTGTGACTGGCTAACTTTGCTTAGCATCATTTCTTCCAACTCTTCCCATGAAATGATGTGTTTTATGTGATCATCGTAGTATTCCATTGTGTGTATGTGCCAGAGTTTACGAATCCACTTGTCCATGGAAATTTAGGTTGTTTCCAATTCCTTGCGATCATGAATTCCACAGGCATTAACATTGGAGCACAGAAGACTGGTCGTGGCTTATTTCTTACCTCTTCTGGGTGTATGCCCAGCAGAGGTATAGCTGGGTCATAAGGTAGTTCAATTTCCATTTGCTTTAAATATCGCCATATCACTTTTCACAGAGGCTGTATGTACACCATCACCAACAGTGGAGGAGAGAGTTCCTGTCTCGCTAAATCCCCTCCAACATTTGTTGCTCTCCGATTTTCTGATTTGGGTTATCCTCAAGGGTGCTAGATGATATCTCACGGTTGTTTTAATTTGAATTTCTCTGGTGGCTAATTATTCAGAGCATTTTCTCATATGTGTACTGGTCATTCGGATCTCCTCCCTTGTGAAACTTCTGTTTAGATCTTTTGCCCACTTCCTCTGGGGGTTAATTGTTTTCCTCTTTTTGTAGGCTAGGGGGATATTGTAGATTTTAGCTTTTTGTCTGTTGTGTCATTGCTTAAAACCGTCTTCCACTCTGTGGGTTCTCTTGCTACCGTCTTGGTGAAGTCTTTCAACACACACAGGTGTTTTATCCTTAGTATATCCCACTGGTCAATTTCAGGTTCACCTGTGTGTGTACCCTTCCCTATTGCAGTTTGCTTATGCATTCCCTCAGCCAAGGGTCTTAGATTTCTCCCGATTCCTTCTTGATGGTCCTGATAGTTTGGGGTTATACTTCCAGGTCTGTAATCCACCTTGAATTTGTTCTTGTGCATTGAGTGAGGTGCATATCTTGTTTCATTTTTCTACAGGTGGATATCCATGGCTTCCAGCCCCACTTGTTAAAGAGGACATCTACCTCCCACTTGATGCTTTTTGGCCTTTGTTGAAGATTAGTTGTCTATATGCTAATGGTTTTATTTCTGGATTTTCGTTCTTTTCCATTGATCTGAGTATCTGTCATTATTCCAGTACCAGGTTGATTTGGCCACACTGGCTATGCAGTAGGTTTGAAATCCAAGTAAAGCAAGTCCTCTAACTTTGTCCTTCTTCTTGAGGAGCTCTCTGCTAATTCTGGGATTCTTTCTTCTCCATATGAAATTGGTGATCATCTTTTCCAATTATTTGAAGAAAGTTGTTGGCATTTGAATTAGGTTGGGTAAGATAGACATCTTTACTATATTGAGTCTTCCAATCCATGAGCATGGAATATTACTCCATTTGTGGAGGTCACTTTTGGTTTCCTGTATTAGGGCCTTGTAGTTTTCCTTGTATAAGTATTTTCAGTTTTGTTGTTGTTGTTATTAACTATATCCCTAGATATTTCAATTTGTTCTTGGCTACCGTGAAGGGTACTGCCTTCTTGATCTCCTCCTTGGTCTTGTCTGATGTATATCACAAACCAATAGACTTGTGTTTGTTGATCTTGTATCCTGCCACTCTTTCTTATGCCTCTATCGCTGCCAGTACTCCTGTTGCGGAGTTTTGGGGATTTTCAATGTATAGAATCCTGTTGTCTGCAAATAGCGATAGTTTCATCCCTTCCTCTCCCAGTTGGATACCTTTAGTATTCTTCTGCTGTCTTATGTTGTTAGCTAGCACATCCATTGCAATGTTGAATAGAAGTGTGAAGAATGGGCATCCTTATTTGGTACCCTTTCTTAGTGGGATTGTTTTCATCTTTTCCCCATTCACTATGATGTTGGCTTTTTGTAGATAGTTTGTATTAACTTGAGGAATTTTCTCTCCATTCCTATCTTCTTGAGTGTCTTAATTAGGAATGGATGTTGGATGTTATCAAATGCTTTTTCTGCATCTATTGGTATTATCATGTGATTCTTTTTTTTTCTTTTTTTTTAATTAATCATTTTATTAGGGACTCATACAACTCTTATCACAATCCATACACACATCAATTGTGTAAAGCGCATTTGTACATTCATTGCCCTCATCAGTCTCAAAACATTTCCTCTCCACTTAAATTCCTGGCATTAGGTCCTCATTTTTCCCCTCCCTCCGCCCTTCCCCCTCCCTCATGAGCCCTTGATAGTTTATAAATTGGTATTTCGTCATATCTTGCACTGTCTGACGTCTCCCTTCACCCACTTTTCTATTGTCTGTCCCCCAGGGAGGAGGTCACATATAGTTCCTTGTAATCGGTTCCCTCTTTCCTACCCACTCTCCTTCTACCCTCCCTGTTTCGCCACTCACACCACTGGTCCTGCAGGGCTCATCTGCCCTGGATTCCCTGTATTTCCAGTTCCTATCTGTACCAGTGTACATCCTCTAGTCTAGCCAGACTTGCAAGGTCGAATTCGAGTCATGGTAGTGGGAGCTGGGAGGAAACATTTAGGAACTAGAGGAAAGTTGTATTTTTCATCGTTGTCACATCGCACCCTGACTGGCTCATCTCCTCTGATTCTTATACCCTTTCTTCTCAATGTGGTATATAATATTTATAGATTTGGGGATGTTAAACCATTCCTGCATCCCTGGGATGAATCCCACCTGATTATTGTGGATGATACGTTTTATATACTTCTGTATTTTATTGACCAATATTTTGTTAAGGATTTTTACATCCATGTTCATTAGAGATATCAGTCTGTAGTTCTCTACTCCAGTGGGATCCTTGCCCTATTTGGGTGTCAAAGTTATACTGACTTGGTAGAATGAGTTTGGGGGTATGCCATCCTTTTTTTATACTCTGGAATAATTAGTGGAATATCGGTGTCAGCTCTTCCCTGAATGCTTGACAGTATACTCTTGTGAAGCCATCTGGTCTAGAAGCTTTTGTTGTTGGTAGTTTCTTAATAACCATGTCTATTTCTTCTTTTGCTATGGGTCTTGGCCTATGCAGAGGTTCTTGACCTCTCTCGTATAATCTAGGGAGGGATTGTTTTTCCAAGTATTTGCTCATGTTTTTCACATTGCTGAATTCATTAGAATACAGACTTTCATAGAACTTATTGATTATCCTTTTAATCTCATTGGGGTCTGTTGTGATTGCCCCTGTTTCATCCCTTATCCTGGCTATTGAGTTTGCTCCTTCCTTTTCTTGGTTAGGTTTGCCAGCGGTCTGTCAATTCTATTGTTCCTTTCAAAGAACCAGCTTTTTGCTGTAGAGATTTTTTTCATTGTTCTCTTGTCTTCCCATTTTTTTAACTCTGCCTTGATTATTTATTTTATTTTGCTGTTGGATGGGTTGCTCTGTTGACTCTGTTCTAGTTGCTGGGCGTTTTCTGTTAGTGTATCAGTCATATATCTCTCTTCCTTTTCTTTATATGCACTTATTGCTATCAAGCTACCTCTGATAACTGCTTTTGAAGTATCCCATAGGTTTTTATATGTAATATTTTCATTCTCATTATTTTCTGTAAACTTCTCAAGCTCTTTTCTAGTCTGGACCAGTATCCATTCATGTTGCAGAAGAATTGTTCTTCATCTTCCAATTGTTTACCCTTGTTTTTCTGGTCGTTTTTTAGTTGATCTACAGCTTTATTGAGTGGCTCGAAAAGAATGTGATTTTGGGGGGAAATTTGGATGGAAATCTCTAGAAATGTCTATCAGGTCAAGTTGACTAATTGTAGTGTAGCCCGGTAGCCTCCTTGCTGAACTTCTTTCCCAGTGATCTATCTTTGTCTGATAGGGAGCGAAGGCATGGTGGGTGATGCAACCAGGATGTTAGCCCTGGTGGGGGTGGGGTGATCTCTTCCAGGCTAGAGGCACTGCAGACAGGTGGGCAGGTGGGAAAGAAGCCCTAGATGTGTGTCAGGTTAGCGTGGAGCTCCACCACTCAGAGCAGAGGGCCGGGGAGCGCTTGGCAGGACAAGGAAATGGTAGAGAGGAGAGTGCCGATCTTGGAGGAGGGATCCTTCACTGGACAGAAGGAGGGCCCAGTGTTGTTTGGGGTGTCAAACCTAGGCTGTGAGAGACTTGGCCAAGCAGATGGCAAGCTCGGGGCACTGGGACCAGGGCACAGTGGCCTAGGTGGTAGCCACAAAGGGGGATACACTGCACAGGCGATGCAGGCCAGATTAGTTCCTGTAGTAGGCTCAGTTCCCTGGATTCTGGAATGGGTGCAAACGATGGGGGTGGAAGTCATCTCCTGGTTCAGGGAAGCACTCTGAGCTGTTGGGATTAGTTAAAGGACAGCCTCAGAACCCCTACTTGGTCCCCAACTCTCCCCACTCACCAATCACCACAGAGCTCCCAGCCTGAGCTGTCTACCTGGTTGCCATCTTGCTGCTTGCCTATTTTTTAACTTTTTATTGTGAAAGATAAGGTTTACAGAGCAGATCAACAGTTTCAGACTCAACAACTCATCAGACTTACCTTTGTTTGTCCCGTTTTTTTCTGCTAGCTCCCAATTCTTGGATAATGTTTCCCGCTTGACCTACAACATCTGTATCCCCTCTGTCCAGTGACTTTGTCTTGTCTTCCTTCTCTTCTCTAGTAACCTTCAAGTGTGAGTTCTTTTAGTGTAAAAACTTTAGTTTTTAGTTAGTTAGGAGTTAAGAAATATGAGTAACCAATGCAGTCATATACAAATAAGATTATCAAACTCAAGTTTTACCAATTTCTACAATAGTTGTCATAATCAGTTTTGGGGGGTATATTTGAGGCCAAGATTATCAAAGAACAAGGATATTCTGAACTAAGGAAATGTATAGAGGAGAAAATAATATTCGATTCTCTTTGTATAGTACACAATTGTTAACTCCATCTTGGAAATCATGGGAAGGTAAATATATACAAAATATAATAAAAACCAAGCATGAGATTTATGATTATCTTAATTAGTAAGAAAAAATGATTTAAATAATACATATCTTAAGAAGAACATAAATGTAAAAGTGAATAACTCATAGTACATATTCTATGGCCTTCTACAATATGTATACTTCATCATTTAAACATTTTCAAATGATGTTAGATATCAATCCTTATGTGTTCTTTTCACTTGAGGATTTCCAATTTCCCTAGATCCATACATTCTACACTCAAAGTTCTGATGAGTAATAGATGTGTTCAGCTGTTTCCTCTCACTTTGCATCATACTCCTCACCAAATGAAGGTCCGAAAGGTTTTACTCCCTCCATTCGTTATGGTTGGCACTACTTTAAGAAGACAGCTCTTCTTTAGTTGTATTTAAGAGTACTTTCCAACCTGAGTCTAGGAGCTCTGGTAGCATAGTGAATTATGCTTTGTGCTGCTAACTGCAAGGTCAGTAGTTCCAAACCATTAGCCATTCTATAGCAGAAAGATGAAATGTTCAACTCCTGTAAAAAGTAAAAGTATCAGAAATTCGCAGGGGCAGTTATCCCCTACCCTAAATTGTCATTGTGAGTCAGAATTGACTAGATGGCAGTGAAATTTCCAACCTGAGCTCATCTTCCCAAACTAAAAAAGGTGCATTAGGAAATGTCTAGAGAGATTGAATAGTTTTTGAAAAACATCTTTACTATCTAGAATGTTTTATGAGAGTATATGTGTATCTCTTTATACATATTAGATCAATGTATTCATTGCTGGATAACATTAAAGTTGTTTTTAAAAAGATAACTATATGAGTTACTATTAATCACTGAGAAACACCATTACTTTTCTGCATGAAGTTGGAAAAAGTTTATATCTCAAATTGGATAAGATAGATATTTTAAAGATTTAACAATCACCATGGTTTGCAGAAAGCCTTCTTAATCTACAAGTGTGTCTTAGGTGACCTGCCGGCCTCCTTCCTGTTGTATCACTCTAATGTTATGCCACAAATAAGCCTGTTTTAGTTAACCTAATCTGAAGTTTGCCATATTGAAAATGTTTTGAATATAAACACGATGGCTTATGTAAAAGAAGCATTAGAATAACAACAAGCAATATTTGACGACTCAATTTTCTTCATTTCTTAATCAATATGGGACAGCTTGCAACTATGATTTGAACTTAAAAATGATTAAAAAAAAATCTTTACTAATGACAACTATGAAAACTCCTTTAAAAACTGCTTAATTTATCAATCCAATCAAATTGTGGACCCCTCCTTATTTTACTTCTCCTTTTATTTATTTTCTGCTTCTTCCTTTTGGTTCAGAGGTCCTACATTAATGCCCTTTGCAAATTTCACCTTATCATGGAGAAAATGTTGATTTTTATGTGTACTGAGACCCCTGTCCCATTGTCCAAGACTGTCCAAAACTCAATTCAGATTCATTCCGCACTCTGATGTCCTACACTCTACTGCGCTCTATCAATCATAACATCTTTTGGAACACTTTGGATTTAGAAAAATTAGATCAAGAAAAGCTAATTATCACAATCCCAAAGATAACTTTAAAAATACTGAACCATTGGATAAAACTGACAAAAATAACGTTAAGACAAAGTTTTAATTGAAAATATCTAACTTATATACAATATGCCCATAGGCACACATATAACTGTATATGTGCTATTCATATTACACTTAATATAAACAAGTAAACTTATCGAATAAATGATGAATAAAAAGGATATATTGATAAAAGAACACACACTTAAAATTTAAAACATCTGCACTTTTTCCAAGTCTTGTTAGTGTGACCTAAAAATGTTCCCTTCTCAAAATTAACATTCTCATCTTTGAAAATTTAATATAAGCAATATTTTATGAATACTTTCCTCCTTCACAAAATTTCTATTAATAATACTGAATATGAACGTATCACTAGCTGTCAATACAAATGTATACAACCTGATAGAGAGTTATAAAACATTATACATGTAAGGTAGAAGGTCAGCGAATGAAAGGAAGACTTAATGGATGGATTAACAATGTGGCTGCACCAATAGACCCAAATAGAATAAAACTTGTGATGCTGCCACGGGACCTGGGAGTATTTTGTTTGGTGTGCGTAGGGTAACTATGACCTGCCACCAACTGCATCAACCAGTTGATGGCATCTAACAATAATAAGAACAACGTACAGATGAAAAGGATCCCTTGTGGCTTTGTCAGGTGAACATTCGAGCACTACCTACAAGGATGACTGCTCAAACCCATGAGCTGCAACAGAAAATGATGAGGCTATTTGCCACTGTGCAGTTTTACAGCCGCTGGAACCCAATAGACAGTTGCTATGAGTTGCAATAGCTTAATAGCTGTTGGTTTATTTGTGGGTTTATACAAATAAAAGATAGTTTTACCATAGTACTGTAGGTGCACTAATAAACATGCAGCTTCTAAATAGCTTTCATTTAACCATGGATCATTATCATAATCATTCTTGAAAGATGAAGTATACATTTGTATAAATGATGTGTTTTTGCTTCTTCTATTTGCATTCATTTGCTGTACTATTTATTTCTCTTGAGCCAACTAAAACTAACGTGTGCAGGTTGGACTATTCCAGAGAGTTTTCAAGGCTGAGACTTCTCAGAAGTAGATCATTAGATGTGTCTTCCTAGGCTCCTTTGAATAGGTTCCAACTGCCAAGCTTTCAGGCATGAATCAAAGGCCTAATAATTTGTGTCACAGGGTGACTACCTTGCATTTATTAATGCAATTTATTTTGTTTTAAAATGGGATTTCACTTAAAATGCCTTCTTTTACATTTAGGATGTTGAAAATCAAAAACTCAGTTAGATGCCAATGATTGCTTTTTTTCAACTCTTACTTTCTGTACCGACATAGAGAATTCATCTTTTGACTTGGAAGGCATTTTTTCCCTCCCAAATGTATCTCTCTTTTCCTGTACTGATCCCCAGTGATTTCTCCAGGGCTCTTTCGGGTCATCTTCCAGTGTCTAATCTTATGAGTAACCTCCAGAACTACAAACTTGTGGCTTTCTAAGTGAAGGAATTATTTCAGTCCTTTTGTCCAGATTCCTTTCAATCACAGTATGGCTCATGCCTTTCAATTTCTTGCTTATTCCGGAGAATTCACTTCTGACCCTTTCCATGGAGTTTCAGACCACAATAAGCTCTTCATTCTCTGAATTCTATTCCCCTTGAAAGCAGTCTTTCACATTTTGGCTCTTATTTGATCTTCACTTATTTTCTCCTGTTTTGTGTGTTTGTATGTGTGTGCACAAATACACTCTGTTATATTTCAATAACTCTCGTGGTATGTAGCATACTTTTGGACACAGTGTTCCCAGAAATTTTAGATTGCTGGTTGTGTAAAACTATCTGTAATTTAAAGTTCTGCATACATACATCGGAGTTGTGTATAGAAACTTAAAGGTATTGCTGTGTGCTACTGAGTTGAATCCAACTCAAAACGCTCCTATGAAATAGTGAAATGCCTCCTAGGGCTTCCAGGGCCGTGAACGCCAATTCCCAAGTCTTTTCACTCTCAAAAGGGTTGTTAGGTTCAAATCACCAACGTCTATGTGAGCAGTCAAGTGCTTTAACCATTGCACAACCATGATTCTTTTCTTTCCCTATTTAAAAGGAATACAAAATTTACAGATGTATATTTTATTTGCTAGAATATCCACTGTATATTTTATTTGCCAGAGTAGCTACTGTAGCAAATAGAAATGAGAGATTTTAGCTGGTTTATGCAAGTGTGTAGTATTTTGTGATAAGAATACTGATTAGTAGAACAAATATTTAATCGTTGAACTAGGAAAGAACAACAGAGGATAATAAAATTGGCTATGAATATTCCACTCATTTCTAAATTTTGTATAAATCACTCTGTAAACTTTGTCTTTAAAATTCCCTTTATTCTCCTTGTATAGATATAAATTTCCCTAGATCAACAAACCTAATTCCAATCCTTGTCTTATTTCCTCCAAATTGCATATATTGGTCGCCCTTTATAATCAGGTTTCATGTTATGTAATGTTGCATGTCAATGCAATTGATTTCAATATGGCAAGGAAGCAGTAGTTAGAAAAGAAAGCTCCAAGATTAAAACTTAAGCTTTATAATTGTTAATAGAATTTTTAAAAAGATTTAGAGATGTGAGGCAAAGCAAATAAAAAACACAAGTGTTTTATTGCCATATTTTTTTGTTGTCCAACACATAGTGACTATGTACAACAGAATGAAACACTGTCTGGTGCTGCACCATCCTAGCCATGGTTCTAATGTGTAAGCCCTTTGCTGTAGCAACTGTGGCACCCTTTCTCCTAAAGCAGTGGTTCTCAACCTTCCTAATGCCTCCACCCTTTCATACAGTTGCTCATGTTGTGGTGATCTCCCCAACCATAAAATTATTTTCGTTGCTGCTTCATAACTGTAATTTTATTACTGTTATGAATTGGGCGACCCCTGTGAAAGGGTTGGACGACCCCTGTGAAAGGGTCGTTCGACCCCCAAAGGAGTCACTACCCACAAGTTGGGAACTGCTGACCTAAAGGTTCTTCCCCTTTATTGACGACTCTTCACTTTCGTCAGCATTCTGTGCTTTTCCAGCAAAGTGTCCTTCCTGGAAATCTATCTGAGTATGAGACAAAGTCTTAGCATCTTTGCTTGTAAAGAGCATTCTGCTTTTACATTCTCCAAGTTGGAGTTGTTGGTTCCTCTAGCTATCGATTGTGTATGCGATATTTTTGCCAGCACCATCATTGGAATGCATATTTTTTCTTCCTCTTTGTCCATTGTTCAGATTTTTTATGTTTATGCAGATAAGGCAGGAGCACCTAAGTTCTTGAGTCCCAAACTCCAAACTCACTGCCATCCTCACGGATGGCAGCCCAACATGTAAGCACTGACCTCTTTGCTTCTAAGAATGTTAAAGGGACCTTTGGCAGCAAAAATACTCAATGTATTTGATCCTCTGAGTTCTTGAAGGCTGTTTCTATGGATGCTGACTGTGGATTCAAGAAAAATGAAATCCTTGGCTACCTCAGCCTTTTCTGTTATTCTGATTTGCTTATTGACCTTCAATTAAACCGTGTAATCGAATTTATTTGAAGGTGCTCCTCCTTTTTGCTACCCTTCCACTTAACGAAGCACGTCTTCCCCAGGGACTGGTTCCTCCTCCTCATATGTCCAAAGCACATGAGACTGAGTCTAATCCTCCTCACTTCTAAGGGGCATTCAGCTTTACTTTTTTCAGGACATATTTGTTCATTTTGGGGATCAGTATAATCTGCTGCAAAAAAACCCTAATAATACATGTTAAATTACAGTTGCTTGTAACTTTGCACATATTAAAAATAAATACTGATTTGATCTTTTGTCTGTGCTAATTTATTAAAACAGCAGAGCCAAGAGGGTTTGTCACTATACCCACTTCACAGGTGGGAAAATTAAAGCAGAAAGCATTTCAATAACTTGTTAAAGTTCTATTGCTAATCAATGACAAATCCAGATCTTAAACTCAGATGACATAACTCTATAATTGGTACTTACTTACCATCATATGTCATCTCCTAAACAAAGTAAAAGTAAGCACTTTTAAATATTACCAGATGCAGGGCTTTGTATGCATTCTGATAATAATAACAGCAACAATCCTTCATGGTATAGTCTATTATTATGCCTTTTGCATTGAGATGATATAAATTGCCTAAATTAGAACAGATATTATTAGAAAATTGAGATTTAAAATACGACTATGTGATCTGAAATACAAGGATTGCAGGAAGTGCAATGGTTACCTACACAGCCATTCCACAAAAGGATATCAGCTGAAAGGACCCATGGCTCTTTGGATAGAAGGACCGGATGTTGTACTCCCATTATTTACTCTGACATATAAACACCACCATGTAACTCAATAGCTCACAACAACCCTATAGTCTACGTTCTTAAGCACTACAATGCAGTATCTCATATAGTAAGCATACCGAAAATACTTATCCATTGAATTAACATTACTATCTGTATATTCAAACTTATTTCACTTCTCTAGGAACAGAATTCCATATTGATCAGCCTTTCATTTTATGCTAATTCATTATATTTTAGAATAGCTCAAAATCAATAATAGTGAGGATAATGAATCTATTTCAATAAACTGAATGCTGCTATACAATTGTTCTGATAAGATATGTTTTTCAATCATCTGAATTTGAGTGTGAAAGATTGCAAAATTTTGTATCTACTCAACAGGAATATTGAATATTTCTATTTTGAGAATCTAGAGTTTTCATCTGAGAATCAGTTTCAATGACTGCTTTTCACCCAAATGTTGAAATATATTACCTCATTCAAAACTTTTTATAATGCCCCTTATAAAACTCTGATAATGTCGAATCTATTAATTTTTACCTGTACTCTGCTATTAATTAGCTTTGTCAAGTTGAGATGACTTTGAGTTTCACAGAGATCTGGACATTTTGTTTTATCTAAAGTAGAAAAAAGAAAGAAGTAGGGAAGGAAATATGTGCAGAAAAAGGGGAAAAAAGATAGCTAGACAGATAGTTTTAATATAGGAAAAGAAAATAGATGCAAACCTTTTCCTGAGGTTATTCAACTAACAAATAACAATGCAGTTTGACCCTACATTGTAGATAAAAGGGGATGGTGAGTACTAAAATAACCTAGTGTTCTAAACTTTGGAACTACAAAGTAGAGGAGGCAAACTAAAACAGTGTCCAAAGTTTCCAGCATGCAATTATTGTTCTTGGCTCAAATCTCACCTTTTCTGCTGTTAACTGCATGGTCTTTTGTGAATAATTTTTCTCTCTTTACCTCTCTTCCCACATCTACATGATAGGAATAATTATAATACTTTTATGAATTGAGTTAAATACTCAAAATGTTATTTATAATTGTATTAGACCTTTAGGAATGACAGTATTAGATCACCTGATGTGCATATGAACATTGGACATTGAATAAGAATTTATTGATTCTAATTATGGTGTTGTGAAGAATACTGAAATGAAAATGAACTGCCAGACACAGTGGTTCTCAACCTGTGGGTCTCAACCCCTTTGGGAGTTGATCGACCCCTTCAAAGGGGTTGCCCAATTCAGAACAGTAGAAAACAGTGGAAGGCAAGCTTTGTTGGGTTGGGTTGGGTTATCTAAATAAGCAAAATCAGTGATACTTGTACGTATATATAAATATATGTATATCAATAAATGACACACCTTTGTAGAAGTGTGTAAGTCCAGTCCCGTCTATCCCTTGGGTCAGATTGAAGAAAGAGGCTTCTCGACTCATATCACTGCAGGGCTGATGAACAGGAAACAGGAAGATGAAGCCCCAAACCACAGGCTGGTCGATGCTGAGATGATTGAATCTGAGATCATCTGTATTAATCTAAGGTCAGCAGTGAACTGATCGCTCCTGAGATGGGCTGGTAGCATAGCAAGAAGTTGACATATCAGATACAAAGTTCAAATCCAGCCAGGGGTGTGAATTAGCTTCCATGAGTAGTCAATTTATTTTGAGAGTCAGTCATGCCCTGAATGAAACCTCTCAATCATATAAACACCACAACTATTAGGCTGCTTTGAAAAAGAACTCCTCGTGAAGTTGACCACACTATATTGGATCATATCATGGGAGAATTCTGTCCCACCCAAGTTGTCATAAACTCTGACTAGCACAGTCAACCTGGCACTTGTACACATCTCCTTAAAGTGCACATAAGCTTTAAACGCAGAAATAAAATCAAACTTGCACCTAACATGATACAATTAATAGGTATACACCTGAAAATGCACTAACCCTATTTACATTTCATATTTTATAATTAAACCAAAATATTTGATGTCTACCTACAGAGAGGAATATCCATAGAAATTACAGTAGCTGGTCGCATGGCTATAGCTGGTATTTAAAACTACCTTCTTCTGCCCATATTGTATTACCTATGCCCTCAGCAAGTATGTCAGCTTGTGTGGTTCTTTGCGTGGTGGGATGACGCAGGGCTTAATTCCAGGAGTCTGGCTATTAATAGTTGTTATGGATTGCGGTAGTTCACCATTAATTTTCATCACAAGATGTGGAAACACTAATGGGAAACCTCAGGAATCTCCAGGGCTCCATACATAATCTTCTTTACTTCCTTTATGCAATACCAATCAAATGTCTCCTTGGTAATCAGAATCAATTATACCACTCAAAATGGTAACTCCCTTATTTTCCTGTCAATCCACAGGTTTAAGGAGTCCAAATAGGCCAGAAGGCATTCTTAACTTGCAATTCGATGGAACCACTGCTGTGTCTCCAGGTGGGAGTACTTCTATCTTCGGAACTAAGACCTCCATACCTTCAATGCATACAATTGCAGGAACAGGAAGCAAAAATTCTGCAAGTGAGTCAATAAGAGTAAGAGTGAGTAGTGTCACTCCCATTTCCACCCTTTGATTTCTGGACCCCTGGGAATCTTGGCTACCAGAAGAGCAGCATTATATATTGGAGGCTGATTTAGAGCATATACAACCTCCTGGAGAAGATTGCCCCAACTACGCAAGGGGTTGCCACTTAGCTGGTGCTGTACTGGTGTCGTTGGATGCTCATTCTGTCCTTGTATCAAGCCAGCTGCTTCAGGATGGTTGAACATCATGAGACCTGTGGATCCCAAGAGCATGGGCTTTTTGGTGTACTTCATTTCCTGTAAAGTGTGTTCCTTGATCCAAGGGGATGCGGAGTGGATAAGATATTCTATAAGTCCACGAGTGAGAGTTTGGCATAAATATTGTGTGCATGTCAGGCAAATCTGTATTCAGAGAAAGTGTCCATTCCAGTAAGAATAAAATGCTGGCTTTTCTATAATGGACAGGATCCTTTATAATCAACCAGCCACCTGGTGGCTGGTTGATCTCCCTGAGAAATGATCCCACATCTTGTACTTAGTATTGGCCAGTGGCATATTGGTCACTCAGCAGTGACAGAAGATAAATCAGCCATGGTGAGTAGAAGTCTATGTTGCTGATCCCAGGCATCACTTCCAGCTCTGTCACTAGGGCCATTTTGTCCATGTGCCCATTGGGTAATGACTGGAGTGACTGGGGGGAGAGGATCACCAGTTTCCACAGAATGTGGCAGCCTCTGCAGTTGATTATTAAAATCTCCCCTTTGAGGAACATTCACATTAGACACAAATATCTTCACTTACTTTGCCCATTCAGAAATCTCTATCCACATACCTCTTTCCCACACCTTGTCACTCAAATTTTCAAAGCATGCTTCTTCCAGGTCCTTTACCATCCAACCAAACCATTGGCCACAGCTCAAGGATCAATATACATTTACACACTTGGCCATTTCTCCTTCCAAGCAAACTGAATGACCAGGTGTACCACTCAAAGTTCTTCCCATTAGAAGCATTTCCCTTCACCACTGTCCTTCAGGGAGTTCGCAGAAAGTGATTGCAGTGCTACAACTGCCCGCTTTCAAGGGGTACCTGTATATTATGCAGAACCATCTGTAATCCAATCACGAGTTTTCTATTCTTCAATCAAATGATCCTAAGAAACAGGCGCAAGGCAATAGGTGCAAACTGGGACAAGCATGGTACTGTGACAGGAGTAGAGATCAGAGACATTTGGGCCACTTCTTCATGAAGCTTACTTGTACTGCCAGGTCCTGCTTCAGCTCAATCTCAAAAGATGGAGTGATCTGTGCATATTCAACCTTATGACTGTGGATCAAACAATACCCAGTTTTCATATTCGGGCTGTAGGAGGACTAGGTGACCGATGATGAGGCCTTAAGTCATTATTAAGACCTAGTAACAGACCAAAACTGTTTTTCATAAAAAGAGTCCTTTTCTGAAGCATGTTAGAGTGTTTCTCCAAAATTCCTAGGGTCTGTGCTGTGATCACCAATAAAACTCCAAACTGAAACTCTATCTGCCACTGCCACCTCAAATACCATTTGATCAGCTTGGTCATATGGTTCAAGTGAAAAGTACCACGGGCTGGATCATATGGCTCAAGTGGCCCAGGAGCTTGAACAGGGGCGGAACCTATTGGAGAGGCTTCTCTTGTTCTATGGTCCATTAAAAGCTGCTAGCTTTTCAAATCACTTGATAAACAAGCCAGAGTAGCACACCCAAATGAAAGATATCCTGCCTCCAAAGAGGGCCGGGAGAAATAATTTATCTATTGCTTTAATAGGGATATCTCAATATGCGCCATGTTGCTGTTGAAGGCACCTGGATTTTGTCAGGTTAATTCCCCGCACTCTTGCACCAAGATGTTTTACCAATACATCCAGTCATTTATATTTCTTTATTGAGTCACATCAGCATAATGTCATTAATGTAATGAACCAGTAGACAGGTTGTGGAAGGGAAAGCCAGTCAAGTTTACTGTGGACTACATTATGACGCAGGGAGAGCTGTGAAAATGTATTTTTCCCCTTCTTAGCTGAAGGCAGACTGCCTCTGGTGGTCCTTTACAACAGGAATTTAGAAAAAGGATTAGCCAGATAAATAAGTAAATACCTGTACACCAGATACCAGGAAAGTATTAGTTTGATCAAGCAACAAAAAGCACATTGAGAGCAGTAGCTGCAATTGGAGTCACCACTTGGTTGAGTTTATGATAATCTACTGTCAGTCTACAAGGTCCAACTGCTTTTGACACAGGCCCAATAGGTTAGCTAAATGGGGGTGGGATGAAATCACACCCCTGCATACTTCAAGACCTTGGTGGAACTGAACTCTACAGTCCCCGCAGGCATGCCGTAGTGTGTTTGTTTTCATGCTTTCATAGGCAGAGGCAGTTCTTGTGATACCCACTTGGCTTTTCCTACTTTCTAGCCCCCTTTTCAACTTTCAGGTATCTAATGTAAGGGTTCTGCCAGTGGATGGTTACCTCTATTTCAATAGTGCATTCTGGAACCGGGTTCTTGATTGGTTCAGGGACCCCAGGGGCCTACTGTGAAACAAACCAGAGCTAAGGGGTTTTGAGTAACTTGACGTCTATACTTCTGCACTTTGCTGACATGTCAAATGATTTTGGCTCCCCTGAATTAGTGTCAATTAAAACCAGGGTCCATTCATCCTAGAAAAGTCTGATGATTTACTTTCTCCCAATGAACATTCACTCTGGTGAAAGCCTATAGTTCCCTTTGGGAAAGCTTTGGAGAAAGACTAACAGTTTGAACCATTAGTGATGCATTGGGACCCTTCCTCAAAGGGACTCAGCCTCTTCTTCAGTCAAGACTCCCTTTGGGGCCTATATTAGTCTCATGTCTAGGTATTTATTGAGGAATCGTGGCTTTCTATTCTGATTATTCAAGTTAGACTATATTGTCCACCTGCTCTTGAATTTTTCTGCTTGTATAAACCCAAGCTCACGTCCATCAAGTGGATTCTGACTCAAAGCAACCCATGGGACAGGGTTTCCAATACTGTACCTCTTTGCAAGAGTAGTAGATCTCATACTTTTCTATCAAGCAGCTGGCGGTTGCAAACTGCTAGCCTGGCAATTAATAGCCTAACCTGTAAACCATTAGGCTTGCTTATATATAAATCAAGTAAGTATTCAGTAGGCATCCCATCTATTTTATTTCTAGGGACACTCTAAGGAGCCACTGCCATAGTTTACACAAGTCAGGATATTGTGATTATTACTTTGACTCTGTTGTTCATTATGGAAATCACACATACCTTGTCTCTGTCAATTAAATGTTGCCACTTGACCCCTAACCTGATGGGGAGGGGGATGAGGCTCAACCAGACCCATGCAGGCAGATGTCTTGATACACTTATGACAATTCCCACTGTTGAATCTGATGGCTGACACAAATCTTCAGAGATGTTGGGGCGCCCATCACAAATTTATTTCTTACTGTTTTAGTTAAAATTGTCTGCTCAGAATATTTCATGTGTTGATCGATGGGCTTATCCGGATAAATCCATGGGTTTATCCTGAGTAAATCCAATCTGTGCCACTCCGGGTTGACTAAAGAAACAAATCCAGAGACACTCATATATGTTTAAGAAAGATCTTTATATGAAAGAACAATTGTATATTGAGAAAACATCCCATCCCAGTCCAGATCAAGTTGATAAGCCTGATATTAGCCCATATGTCTGATTCCAGTCCACACACCCCTCTTTAGACTCATGCAGCACATGCAATAATGCTGAATGCAGAAAGATCATAGGTCAGTGAGTAGGAGGTCTTGTGGATCCAGTGGTAGTGGAAACATCTCAACACAGGCACAGGTCTGTCTCTTCATGCCTCCTCCAGCTCTCTGAGTGTCTCAACAGCAGGAAAGGGAAGGCAGAGAGAAAGGGTCTGGCCTCCAGGAAGCTATTTATCTCTGCCTTGCCTCTAAATGAGGTCATCAAGCTGCGACCTGATTGGCTAGACTCCACCCCTTCGCTCAGGTTGACAGGAGATTGTGAAACTGACACACAATCTAACTTGCCAATTTTCCTGAGCTTTTAGATACCTTTTATATAGTGTACCATGGTGTCAGTCTGGTCCTTCAGTATGAGTTACGGCAGGCCATCTTGCAAACCATGCTTCAGTGAATCAACAAAATACACTATTAGATCCTCTCCTAACCTCTCGAGTTGAATCATTTAATGAAGAAACTGTGCTTAGTGGGCCCATATAAATAAACTCAGAGTGATCCTACCATATGTTTCTTGCACCATTCAACTACAATTTTAATAGCCATTCTCACACATATTTTCCATGTTACTGTTTGTAATTATTAAAAACACTAAAAGTTCTTTAGGAGGATAACACACATCTTCCTGGGCCACCATCTGGACTTTACCTTTGGGGACTTGCTGTGCATTAAGTCTAGTCATAATTCTAGGGGCAATAATGGTTGAAGAGAGTGTTTGCTGGGAGCACACAGCAGTCTCTTGTGAAGCATCTGACTCAGGCAATGCTGCAGATACAACCCCGGGCACCAAAGCAGCAGGCACAGTTGGGTTAATCTCAAGTGTGGGTAGATATGGAAGATAATGGTTTTACTAAAAATGAATTAATCTCGTCATATGGGAGGGATGGTATTGGTGGATCAAGGAAATCTAGTGCTCAACGTCCCTCTCTTCTGGATTATCAGCCCATATACCCCCATCCCAAGTTTCAGGCTTCCATTTCTTTCTAAGTGCTTACTTTAAAATCAGACACTTTTCAGGTAACAAATTAAACTGATTTAATTCAGGTAGGCCTGTGATAAGACTCCGAGGTTGGTTTTCAGCAATATCAGTTCTATTGCTAGAAGAGATAATGCTTTTCTTCATGGCGTAGGTAGACATCTTTGACATCTTGTATACTCGTATGACATTTGAGCTGGGCTTCTGAAACACTGAATTAATCCCTTCCCTTAACTAGTTTTTATTTATTTTTTTTGGTCAGCAGTACAAACTAACTTGCCTCCTGACAAAATTGTAGAAAGATATCAAAAACAGGATCACCTCACCAACACCTCACACCTCACCAAAACTTTATCTATTGGTGGTGCTATTTTTACTATTAACTTTGCCACTTCATGCTATAGACTAACAGTGGCCTCTACTAATCCTAACAGAGACAGAGGCCAAGTTCTTAGTAACTTTAAGCCCATATAAGTTATTTTCCCTCTAGATTCACGTCTAGTACAAAAACCAGTGACCCTTGGTTGAATATAGAAAGAAATTTATATCAAGAAATGCTTTATATCACACACGCACACACACGATCCCGACCCTCCCACCACATATACACACGACCCTAACACACACATGACCCTAACACACACACAACCCCACCCATCCCAACACACACACACACACACACACACAAAGAAAAAAAAAAGAAACACTTTATATCTTGATTAAGTGGTTAAATTAAGCCAGGTTCAAGTCTGTAGGTCAGATAGCAACTGAAGAAAAAGCAGGAAGACCACAGGAAAGTGGACAGAGTTCTTGAATGAGCTCACCATGGCTCTTTATACAGTGTATGAATATAAATTTTAAGCACGGTGTTTTTTATGATCAGAAATATGTCTACGTAATTTGTCTGAAGTTTTTAATAATTATTTTTATGTAGCCACTTATGTAGTATGGTGATTAGGCTAAAATCTTAATATTTTTTGTTCATTTAAAATATCCTTAATTGGAATATAATTAATATTAACCATTGGAAAGTATGGTTTAGCGATGTTTACTACATTCCCCTTGCTGTGCAATGATTACCTTTATCAAATTCCAAAATATTTTCATCATGTCCTAAAGAAAATCTAACTCATAAATTATTAATCCCTACTACCTTTATCCTCAGTCCTTGAATATCACCAATCTGTTTTCTATTGATTTACTTATTCTTGATATTTTTTATAAATAGCATGATACAATGTGTAATATTTGTGTCATTATTTCCACTGGCCATGTTTTCAAAGTTCACTGTAGTAAGTAAACATCAATAATTCATTGTTTTTATAATGAATAATATCCCATTGTATACATATGACACATTTCATCCATTCTTCTGTTAATGAGCATTTGGGTTGTTTATATATTTGGTCTATTCTAAATAGAGTGGTTATGACCATTCTATATAAGAGTATTTTGAGTAACTATATTCAGCATTTGGGTTATATACCTAGAGTATAATTATGGAATCTTATGGCAATGCTATACTCAATATATTAGAGAGCTGCTAAACTGGTTTCCAAAGAAGCTGCATCATTGTAATAGTAAAAGGAGACTCTTACTTTTTCACATCCTTGGCCTGTAATCTTTCTTCCTGGATTCAGCATCATTGCATGTGCTGAAAGAGTCTGAATAAAAATTAAGAAAGGTAACAGCCATAGGTCTACTATCAGATTGATGAACTTGACCTGGACTGGCCTGGGACGATTCTTTTTTAATTATTTTATTGGGGGCTTGTACAACTCTTATCACAATCCATGCACACATCCACTGTGTCTAGCACATTTGTACATTTGTTGCCCTCATCATTCTCAAAACATTTGCCTTCTACTTTATCAGTTGCTCATTTTCTCCCTCCCTCCCCACTCCCCCTCCTTCATTAACACTTCATAATTCATAAATTATTATCGTCTTGTCATAAGTTACACTGTCTAACATCTCCCTCTGCTCTCTTCTCTGCTGTCCACCCCCCAGGCAGGAGGCGATACTTAGATTCTTATAATCGGTTCCCCCTTCTACCCCACATTCCCTTCACCCTCCAGGCATCGCCCCTCTCACCACTGATCCTGAAGGAGTCATCTATCCTGGATTCCCTGTGTTTCCAGTTGCTATCTGTACCAATGTACATCCTCCGGTCCAGCCAGATTTGTAAGGTAGAATTGGGATCATGATAGTGGGGAGGAAGCATTTAAGAACTAGAGGAAAGTTATATGTTTCATCGTTGCTACCCTGCACCCTGATTGGCTCGTCTCCTTCCCACAATCCTTCAGTAGGGGGGTGTTCAGTTGCCTACCGATGGACTTTGTGTTTCCACTCTGCACTCACCCACCTTTACAATTTGATTTTTTGTTCTTTGATGCTTGATACCTGATCCCTTCAACAGCTCGTGGTCACACATGCTGGTGTGCTTCTTCCATGTGGACTTTGTTGCTTCTGAGCTAGTTGGCCGCTTGTTTATCTTCAAGCCTTTAAGACCCCAGACGCTATATCTTTTGATAGCCGGGCACCATCAGCTTTTTTAATGTATGATTGCTCTTTCATATAAAGTATCTATGTGTGTGTGTGTGGTTATGTGTTACAAATATATGGATGTATACTTATTATATATATGTGATTCATTGATCATTTAAATTTAATTTTTCTATATTGTGTGAATGTCCAACTTCATTATTGTGCTGTAGATCTAAAAGTGTATCAGAATCATAATGAAGAGGCTGTTTTCCCCCCCATTGAGTGGAATTGAACTTGACACTCTTTCAAAAATAAATTCACCATGGGTGCACAAGTTTATTTCTAGATTTTCAATTCATTTCCACAGTCCTGAATATATAGCTTTATATTAACCTCACATTGTTTTAATTAATATAGCTTTAAAACTTGGAAGTGCGAATTGTCCAAGTTTATTCTTATTTTCCTAGGCTGTTTATGTAGCTATTGTTGGTCCTGGAAATTTTTGTGGTGCAGTGTTTAAAGCTTATTATAGTTAGGCAGCTAACTGAAAGGCTAATAGATCAAATCCTCACACCACTGTGTATGATAAAGGTATGGCAATTTACTTCCATTAAGATGACAGCCTTGAAAATCCTATGGGGGAAGTTTTATTCTGTGCTATAGGTTTACTCTAAATTGGAATTGATTTTTTGCTTTTAATTTTTACTTTTTCCTCAGAATCTTTTCATTCAGATGACTTCAGGCTGTTTATTATTTATTTTATTATAATAGTTTCATTGACATATTTTATATAATCCAATCATTGACAATTCTGTTTTGTTCAGTCCTGTTGTATGGAGTTTGACAGTCAGCAATACTATCATTTCTCCATTCCCCCCTCCCGCTCTCTCTCTTCCTGTACCCTCAAGGAACCATTGCTCATATTACTATTTCGGCAGGGTTATCTATCTTGAATTTCATGCTTAAGGAGGTAAAACAAATCACAGCCTTAATAGTAAGGGGAGGAAATAGTAAAGATCTAGTGGATAACTATGTGGTTCATCAGTGCCACACCACTCCCTGGATTTATTTTCCTTTCTGAGAGGGACTGCCCAATTACCGTGTGGGTGAGTTTGGGTTCCCTATCGCTTCCAGGCCCCTTCATAACAATTTGGTTGTGTGTTTTTGAACTTCAGATACCTCTTCCTGTTGACACTTCATGATCACAGAGGCTGATGTGCTTCTTCCATGTGGGCTTTGTTGCTTCCCTGTTGGATGGCCGCTTGTTTAATTACAAGTGAGGCTGTTTATTGTCCTTTTAATATTTCTGGTGGATGTCCTCTGTATATCCACTTTTCTTCCTGGAAAGAATTCCTAGTTAAGTAAACTAAGATGAAATCTTGTGTTAGGTTTTCAAGTAAACCCCAGGTAAATAAAAAAGACAAATGCAAATCTATTTATTTATTTAATTATTTTGAGAGCAAAGGCTGCTCTGTTCCCACTAGAACCAAGACTCTGAATCTCACACTGGGAATGTAAGCTGCCATATTTGCCCTCCCACCTATTCAGAGAGGTGGGGCAAGTAAAAAAGTCACAAAGATAGACAATCATTTTCAGTTGCTTCTTTATTTAGCCTTCACTTTTTTTGCGTAAAACTTTGATTACTTTCCCAAGTTCTGAAAGAGCAAATGACAACAGATTTTGTTCATTTTGAGGGGAGAAGTGCATTTTTTGTGGGAGGATGCACCCTTGGGAAAGGTTATTCCAAAATTTTTGCTAAAGTCAAGTTTTGGTAATATTCTGGAATCATATTTAACTAAATTGACAATTTGGAAAGTTGAAGAAATTAATGCATTCCAACCCCATTTATTTAAATTGTGCCATCTCTCTTTTCTATCTTTTACTCTGTCAGATTTCTTTGTAAGCTATGAATTAATAAATTCTATAAAGTTGATATTTTGTTCACTATATCGAAGCACTTCTCATCTTACCTCAGTGATTCAAAACACATGGCAGAAATAGATGTCAGTAATCAAAATAAACTTCTTCCAGTGATTTCTTTACTGTTATAAAAAGCAATAATAAAAACTTGCATACCAATTTACTAGAGAAAAAAATTAGATTTTTCAGCCATTTAATCTTGTAATAAAAGGTAGTACACACACATTAAACTCAGAAAACTAAAGTACATAAAATCAGGGAAAAATACTTTTCATGAATTATATTCTTCATAGCAGTAAAATTCTCTTGGCAATTTATGACAGGCTCAATAAAATGTTTATAATTATAAACAATGACATGAAAATTTTTAAATGGTCAGAGTTTTCAAAAGAGCTTTTTTAAATTTGAGTGAGTTACAGAATAAATGAGCTTCATACAATGATTCATACACATTTGTTCTGTGTATTAGCACCAATCCCCTCAATATAGCACCATTATTCCATTTCCTCTCTGCGTTTCTCATTTCCTTCATACATTGCTATCCCTTCCTGTTTCCTCTTCTGCCCTTTTGGTCAATTTCTGCCCTTTTGGTCTTCTGTGAGTGGTTGTTCTTAAGGAGTATTATCTTTCTAGAAGTGGTTTGTTCCATTTATAGACCGGCTAATTGTTAGCCTGAAAGGTGAACCTGGGCCACAGGCTCATTTCTAGATTGAAGGGTGTCAACTGGCTACTAATCACAAAGTTAGAAGTTCTAATCCATCCACTTCTATATGGGAGAAAGGTGAGACTGTCAGTTCCTATCAGAATTCATTGCCTTGGAAACCCTGTGTAAAGTTGCTGTGAGTCAATAGCAACTCAATGGCAGTGGGTTTGCTCTTTGTTTTGATTTCATTTTTCAAAGGTCATCGTCTCAGGATTCCACCAATCTCTACCAGACCACTCACTCTGATCATTTTTTTCATTTTGACTTTTATTCTATATTTTTCTTCCACTCTGCTCAGGCATGATTGCAGTTAGAGAGTGAGTCACCGTAGCTGGGGATCATCTGATTCTGGAGGTCTCTGGTAGAGAAGCTTTAGTTCACATGATCCGTTCGTTCTATGGATTGTTTCCTCGAATCTTTGACTTTCTTCATTCTCCCTTGGTCTGGACAGGGAAGGACTAATAGTTGTATCTTCGATGGCCACTCACAATTGTTCTGACCCAGCAGCTCCTCACTAAAGTAAGACACAGAACATTGTCTCTGTGGACCCGCTCATTGTTGTGGAGTCACTTCGGACTCATCGTGACCCTTTAGGGCAGAGTAGAACTGCCCTGTGCATTTCTGAGACTGTCACTCTTTACAGCAGCAGCCAGCCTCAGCTTTCTCCCTCAGAGCAATTGATGGTTTTGGCCTTCTGACCTTGAGGTTTGCAGCCCCGTGTGTAACCCCGATGCCACCAGAGTGCCTTCCGTACAGGCCTGTGTTAGGTCAAATGACCTTCGTGGTCCCTCAAGACTATAAGCCTAAACCTTTGAGTCCACTGCCTCAATCCCTGAAGCTTTGTGATTATGGCTATGAAGTTTTCATAACTTGAAACTATAAATAGAACATCATGATAGAAAAAACTAGTTTTTTAGGTCTTTGAATTATCTGGTTAGTTTTTGTATATGAATCATAAATCCTATTTAATTTTACTGCAAATTGTTTACTTTTACCAACACCATTTGTTAAAGAAACTATGTCAACAATTTAATGAATTTTGGTTACAGGTCAAAAAGTAGATGTCCACATGTGAATGGATTAGCTTCCGTGATCTCAAGTCTGTTCCGTTGAGCTCTGTGTCTGTCAATGTACAAGGGCAAGGTTATTTTTACTACTGTGTCTGGATAGTTGGTGCTAAGATTGTCTGGTGCGAGGCCTTCTACTTCGCTATTGTTGCTCAGTGGTACTTTGCTTATCTAGGTTCTCCTTCCTTTCCAAATAGAGCAGGTGATTATTTTTCCCATCTAATATTTAAAGAACCTTGCTGGGTTCTAGATTGAGATTCCATTACAGCTACTGATTAATTTGTGTCATATTGATATATGCACAATGTTAAATCTTTCTATCCATGAGTATGGTATGCTCATTTTCCTTTGGAAATTTGTCCAGTGTTTTTTTTTCTATTTTATTAAGATTTTCAAATAAACAACTTCCATTCTTATGTTTTCTTTTAAGCTTTTTTCATTTTATTTCTGCTTGACTCTATATTACTTCCTTCATTCTAGAGACTTTAGGCTTCTTTAAAATTTTTCTATTATTTTTCTGCTGGTTGGAGTTACTGCATTTAGGTATTGATTTTAGTTCTTTCATCTTGTCTTGATGTGTGCATTTATTACTATGAATCAACCTCTGAGTATTGCTTTTGATTTTCCGCAAAGGTTTGGGTGTTCTGTACTTTAAACATCATTTGATTCTAGAATGTTTTCATTTAAAAATTTTTACATTACCAAGTATTTTTAATACAGATTATTATTCAACTTCCATAGTTTCTCTTGGTCTTGGTTTCTAATTTCCTTTTGCTGTAATCTAAGAAGATACTTTGTACCATTTTTTGTATTTTTCCATGTATTTTGATTTGCTTTGTGACCTAACATATAGTTTACAAATGTAGACTAACCAAAAAGAAAAAGAAAAATATTTTACCAAAATAAAAGAGAAAACCATAAAGACCCAGTAAGCATAATATCAATAGTAATGAAGAAAATGAGAAAGAAAACATACAAACAAAATGAATTTCAAAAAGGAAAATATAAAGACCATATAAATTAGTAGTACCACACACACACACACACACACTCTCTTTCTTTCTCTCACTCACACACATACAACAAGCAAAATGACAGCAATAAATTCATGTCTATTAATAATAATGCTTCATGATGGTGGAATAAACACAGCAGTCAAAAGACAAAGAACGGCAGAATGGATAAGAAAAGAAAACACTTGATGTGCTTCCCTCAGGAGACACACTTACAACAAAGAAAAAGCACTAAAAACACATGGGGTGGAAAAATGTACATTAAGCAAAAAGCAACTAAAGTAGAAGATCAGAATTAACTATATTGATTTCTGAAATTAGAAACTTTACAGCAACAAGCATAAAAAACAAAGAAAGGTAATATATATAATATAAAGACTAAAGTTTAATTCAACCTGAAGATATAACCATAATAAATATCTTTGTGATCAACAAAAGAGCTCCCAAATACATAAAATAAATTTTAATAGAATTTGAGAGAGGAATAGAAGATATGGTCATAAATATTTCTCAGACCACTTTTGATTAAGGACAGAACAACTAGATAGAAACTCAGTAAAAACACAATCTGACCAACACAATTAACTACCATAACCTAATGAATCTATATAGAACGCTCTCTCAACTCCAGCACAGTGAACATGTTTGCCATCCATGTGGATCACTGTCTAGTCATTGACTTTCTATGCCAGAAATAAATGAGGTGACTGAGATGGAGTTTCAAAATATAAGAAAGCACCTCATGAGAGCTAGCAAAATTTTTAATAATATCAAACAAATGAACAAACAGAAGATCCTCATATTTGGAGTGCATGTGCAGGGAAAAACATTCTCGTATCAGGTGGAATTGCGAATCTAGTCACTTATTCACCCCACTACCAACCCTGCCTTCTCTAATGCAGTGTGTGACGTTCTGGAGTTAGCAGAAGTTTGATTCTGAATTTTCAGCCCTACTCCTTAGTAGCTTGTGAATTTGGCTGATTATTAATTTATCAGGCTCTCATTTTTTAAATTAATGCAATGATGAATATGAAATAGTGCTATCTCTGGTTTATAGATATTGCTTAATAGATTTTGTGCACTTTTGTTATCATTCAATGCATTTTTCTGTTTAATAAATAATGGGATTCGGGATCTTAACCTCAAGCAACTTAGAGTTCTGTGGAATGGTTTTATGGACTAAGGAGAAGAAATTTTATTTTAAAACCCAAAAGAAAAGCACATCTATGATTATATTTTAATTTAATATTGTAGCAAAAAATAGAATACTTTTAATTCTCTCCTAATTTCTTTTATATACATTTCAAAACCAGTACATTTTTATTTTTCTCCTCACGTGATCATCTGGATATAAAAAATAACCATCTCTAGAATTTATTTAGTCCTATATATTTTGTTTTTTTCTTAAATATAATTTTGTCAATCATTTCATTTAACTTCATCAAAGTTAACATAGTAATCACCTACCTTGCTTGCAAAGGCCATAAAAATCATGCACATGCATGAATTAATAGACATATACAATTTTCGTGTTCATTGACTCAGATTTGTTCATCAATAGCATAAAACCAAAAGCATTGTAATAGTATATCAATGATTAATGTATAAAAAAGCAAAATAGAATAAGAATCTAAATTTGACCAATCACATCATTGTTCTAAATAAGTAGCTTTAGCTGGCTGGGTCCAAGGGCACATGCCTCCTCTAGCTAGCTCTTCTCTCTTGCTGACAGTGCACTCACTCCCCACTCCCTGCTTTGATGTGGTTGATCTCATATTTGGCATGATGGCAGTGACAATTAAACCTGTAGTAAAATCACACACAGATGAATCATGCAATCCAAGCAGTATCTTTCCCCACCTTCTTACTCAGACCCATCAGGAAAATGAAGTTAATACAGACTATGCCCCGAGGAACCATATTTAATAATCCACTGCAGTATTGGCCATGACCTGGCTTTTCTAGCCATTGTCTTTTGTATACATGAAAGATTAGCTCCTGCCCCATTAATCATGTTATTGTGAGCACACCCACAAAAGCTTGTAAACTAGTCACTCCATGCCTTTATCCCTCCCCATTGTAGTTTAGGGAATTTCTAAATTGTCCAACCCAGGATGCTGAGGAGACAAAAATGTTTCTTTATGTGAAGAATCCTCATTTCTGGCTGAAACTTTGGCTAGCTGCATCCACAAGCAAAGTTCAGTCCAGGGCAATCCATCAAAATTTAGTAGTTTACAGAAGCATATAGTGTCAAACATCTGTATCGCTTCCTTTGGGCTGGCTCTGGTCAGCTCAGCTCTAATCATCCGTGGGAACTCAATTAGGTACCAGCTGCAAGCTTGGGGGTCCACACATACCTCCATGCATTTTAGACCAGCTGACCCCTTCTCATGCTCATCAGCCCTAGCCCTCTAAGGCTAGGTGATGCTCACAGACTTTGGATTCACATAGCTGTTTAAACTGCACCCCTCGGCGGCTGCTACTCGCGTCTTACATTCCTTTCCGCCATTACAGGCAACGATAACCAAACTATCATCTCAGAATATTGTTTCTTCCCCATGCCCTTCATTCTTTCTCTTACTAAGGCCCGTGCTCCCAATGAGTATGGAACCCTCGCGACGAATCTCATTATATTGACACCAATCCTGGATTAAGATCATTTTCACTCTGAAATGACTACTCAACATTTGATATCCCGTATAACTTTCTCCTATGTGTTTAGATTAAAAATGCTCATTATCGATAAACTCAAGATGTTGATTATTAATCTCTCTTTATACCCTTTATTGCTTGTTTTATCTGGACATCCTAGGCAGTTATCTTTGTCAAACAAGCCCATAGACACTTTAGGTGTTGTTAAATTACTGTCAATTAGCTAAGATGCCTCTTTTTCATTTCATAGAGTGTATGTACTCTTTATTACCTAGCATACAACATAGACATACCTTTCACACACACATGCGCACACATCTGATTGTTTCTTATTTTAATCATGGAACATAAAGATAATTATATGATTATTGAATAAATCTAGAAAATTCCATACCAACAGAAGCAGTTAATCAAGTTTGGTGACAGCAGAAAATATCCTATATGTCCTGGTTATAATGTGGAAACATGGTAAGAGTATACCTGGAAGATTTTCTTTATTAAACTTTCCAACGGAACTATCTCAGCATTACAAAAGGGTAATGCAGAGCCATCTCAGTTTTCTGGTTTCACTGGAGACAAAGAATCATGATAGTGTTGTTTTGTGTGTGTCTTCTCCATATTCATTACAGAATTAAAGGCAATAGGATAGTAGGTAGGATTGAACAAGGCATTTATACAAATCTTTCACTACTTGTAAAAATTAACAAGAAGTAGAGCAAAGTATTTTCATTCTTTCTAAAGAAATCTCTGCACTTCTGGTTGACCATTTTAATTAATGTATACAGTTCCAGATTTATTTATATATATATATATATATATATATATATATATATATATATGAAAACACTTAGCAGAATGGTTATTTACACTAATCAAATTTCTAATCATAGAAAAAGACCGTGTTTTATTATACACTGTTATACAATCTGTGCTATTACATCCAATGCAATGAGATAGAGCATACTTCAGCAGCCTGGGTTTATCTGCTTCAGTGCAAGATTTCACACATGACAGACTGCAAATTATTATTGTGCAGCTCTATCATAATCAGCTACCATTACCACAGAGTAACCACTGTGGTAAGGAGCATTTTATAGGAATTTATTTTTAATGGACTTCAGGCAACAAAGCAAAGCAAAACACTCAATGAAGCATTTTTAAACTACTGAACATCACATTATTTTCAATATTTTAATTTTTCTCTTAGAAAGCCTTAATATTGTAGGAGTCTATTTTTTTCTTATCGTTCCTTTGAACTCAAAATCAAAGAATACAAATTGATAGAAATTTTTTTTCCCTGAATGGAAAACTGGGTAAGAGTGTCCCCTATATCGATATTTATATTCTCAAATCAAGACAAGGATTCAATGAGATCCAAAAATGCTATTTTTTTTTCAAAAATGCTATTTTTATGTCCCAATATGAAACTTTTATTTACAAGTATTACATTTTGCCCATTTAAATGAAATTAATAAGCAAATATTCTCTGGAGAAATTAATAATAGTTTGCCTCTTTAATCTTCTTTTTTTTAAAGTTTTGTTTTAAAATCAACTGGCTTCCAAATCAGGTGAATAAAAACATTGACAAACACTGAAGTGATGGTTGGTAACATTTGTTCTGAAAAGAGTTTGGGAGAGACTCTGAAAAGCAGTTTGAGCGCTCTTCCATCATCTTTTAATGATACCTACTGCCCCCTGCTGACTCATCACAGAAATAGATAACTGCTTTCCTTTGGAAATTTAGACAAAGACCTTTAAATAAAGATATACAGGGTAAATATATCAGTATAATATTTTAAACTATATACATGTTTCTTGTCTCATTACTATACAGAGCAAATTCTATTTCAATATTTAAGTTCTGAAACGATGTACTGAATTATCTACTGTGCTTACAGATTATGTGTTCCCAACTGATGTCCTCCTTTTGACCTGATAGACTGGCTTTCTGTCATAAATTCAAAACTAATGAAAACATAATTAGAGGCAGTTACCTCAAGTGTGAAGAGCTTATGTTTGGGGGCAATTGAGAAGTATTTATTTACTTAATCAGAAACATGTTTCATTGCAAGTAGGTGCTGTCTGGTGTTTTACTTTTGACACCTTTTGGATGGAGCAAGTGATGAATAGATAAAAGATGTATGTGATTGTCACACTTTGAAATGATGAACAAGAATACAAAATATGAATTCTGCCATTGAGAAAATCCAAACTATATAAGGCTTTATTTTATTTTGTTTAAATTATTGCAGACAAAACTCAGTTGGATCATTTCCATTTGATCATCCAAGACATTTTCTAGTACTTTGAGTATGGTGTCTTAAGAAACCTAGGCCTATGTCTCATAACTTATATAAGGATTAGTAGATATTTTATTTTTCAACATTTATTAATTTGTAATAACAACTTATGATTACTATATCAAAAAGTTATTATTGAAAATGAAGTAATATTCAAAATAGGCAAAAAATCCCCTATCTCATATGCAATTGTATGTGTGTGTGTGTGTGTGTGTGTGTGTGTGTGTTAGTCTGGCTAAGCTAGGGAAACAAATCCATAGAAATTCATATGTATAAGAGAGAGTTTTATATAAAGGGTAAGTGTATATTAAGAAAGCATCCCAACCCAGTGCTATCCAAACCCATAAGTCCAACATTAGCCCACATGTCTGACACTAATCTACAAAGTCCTCCTCAATCTCACAAAACACATGCAATGATGCCGACTACAGGAGGAAAGCCAAAACAATGAGCGTGTGAGCATCTAAGCACTGGCAGGGGTCTCCACATGGCTGCTCCGGGGTAGGTCTATGTGGCTTCTCCTCAGGGATGTCTTGCAGGATGTGGGACTTGGCAGCTGAAGCAGGGAACTGGCTAAGGCAGCTGCACCCTGGTCCAACCATCAGAAAACAAGAGATCTGAGAACTAGCAACGCGAGGCTCACCAAGCCATTTATCCCTCTGCCCTTCTTTAATCCCAAATGTGTGTATCAGCCAGGTTGGCCCAATAAAAATGGACTGTCTCAATACATAGATAATGTGTTTCTGGCTCAGTGAACGACAGGTACCTCGGAGGAATCCACACTGTAAGCGATATTCCAGTGCAACTTTGAAGGGTCAGAGTCAAGTTGAGAATTTCAAGTGGAGAATAAATCGTTCCTTTCCTCTTCATTTTACATTGCTAACCACAAGAACTGTGTTTCATTAACTGAGTGAAATAATTATTAACAATGATCTCTAAGCTTATCAACACATGCAATCTAATGTCTCTTACTACTTGATTTGGAATGTCCATGAGAATGTTATTAAAACAAGAAAAGGAAACAAAATTTCAGCTCTAATAAAATACTGATTGCTATTAATTTGCAAATGAAATAAATATTTATATTTACTTACACATAGCACTAGTTATTTTAAGGTAATGCATATTTATCAAATGCAGATTTGAAGTATTAAGAAGTAATTCAATCTTAATACAAGGACATCCCAATATATAGTTTATAATATTCATTATTTAAAAAAAACTAATTATTATTTAATTATTTGATATATATATATAAGAAAAATTATATAGAACCGTAAGTAAATGCTCATTAAATAATTTGATCATTTAAAATATTTAAATTGCATAATAAATACTAATATAGTTCTGTTTGGTCTAATTATATCAATAATTAAAGATTATGACCTACCAGAGTTTATAACATTTTCTAGTACTTTGAGTATGGTGACTTAAAAAACTAAGCCTAGCTCCCATAACTTATATTAGAATTAGTGGATATTTTATTTTTCTAATTCTTACTAATTTGTAAAAAAACTTGCTATAAAGTTGTACATCTGCTTGAAGATAAAGTATAATATTCACTTTTCTTTATGAAACAGAGGAGAAATTCCTCTAATTTTTTTCTGCTCATGACTCAAAAAGTCTGCCTAAATTTGCATATTGTATGTATATTGTCCTATCAGATAATATTAGGGAAGACTGATAAGAGAAACATCTTTAGAGTGTATTGCAATGAGTAAAAACTAAAATTAAGTGATCATAGTAAGTTTTTATTTTTCAAGCGCAACAAATTATGCTTACAAAGAGCCCTGGTGGTGTAGTGATTAAGTGTTGAGCTGTGATTTTCATGGTTGCCAGTTCAAAACAACCTTCAGCTCTGTGGGAGCAAGAGGGGGGTTTTGATCCCTGTTCATGGTTGCAGTCTCAGAAACCCACTATGAGTCAGCATTGCCTCAGGAAAGCTTTTCTTTGTTGTTCTTTGTTTGTTTTGTTTTATGTTTACTAAGCAAACTTACTGTTATCAAATCAATTGGGGACTCATAGCGACTCTGTAGGACAAGGTAGAACTACCCTGTGGGTTCCAGAGACTTTGACTCTACGTGCGTCGTGAGTAGGAAACCTAGCCTTTCTCGGGGCAGCTTGTGGTTTCAAACTATTGACCTTACAGTGAACATCCCCACAACCAATCGCTATGTGACCAGGACTCTTCCATCTTGCTTAGTAAAGTAAAAACCCAAATTCCATATTCACTGCTGTTGCATAAATTTCAACTCATAGCAACCAGATAAGGCAAATGAGGACCGCCTAGGCAGTTCTCTAAGATAGTAAATCTGACTGAGAGCAGAAAGCCTCTTCCTCCCATTGAGCAGCCGGTGGCTTCCAACTGCTGACCTTGTGGTGATCAGGCCAAAGTGTAAGTGACGTCACCACCACCGCGGGTTGAGTACAGAGCATCAAGGAAAAGGATGAAGACCCTGGACCAGATGCATTAACAGAGTGGCTGCAAACAGTGGGTTCAAACAACAATCGTGAGGATGGTGCGGCATCCGGCATTGTTTCCCCTTGTTGACCATAGGATCGTGATGAGCCTGAACTGACTTGGGTCCCTAGCAACCATAACAGCAGCAACGATGCCGTTTAATTATTAAGTTGGTTATGGAAGGGCTTTAAGGCCTGATTTAGGGATTAGAATACTGGGTTCTACTATCGCTACAGTGTCTAAAAATTTGACTTTCAAAATTCATTAAACCTCATCATTAGTTTCTTTATTCATAAATGATAAAAAGGGATAAGCAATTTTGAAAGTTACTTTAGTTATATAGTTCAGTAAGGAATATCAACAACATTCGTAAACAGTAAATATCCCACTATTTATTTTTCTCATGCCACATAATACAAATAAATGTATTTACTCCTCTGAAAAACTAAGAATAGCACCAGTATCTCAATTTCATCTATCAGAAATTGAGGTTCAGAGTAGCTAACTGGCTTGTTAGACGATAGCTGTTGGGACTGGATCCGCACTTTTAACAATGGAAGTCAGCGTGGTAATTTCATGGAAAAGTAGTTTTGCTTCAGAGTTTATGGGTGGTGTAAATGACTACTATGTTTAACTATTCATCAAATCAGCAATCAAAACCCTCTGAAACACTGATCTAAGCTGATGTATAGGAGGTTGCCATGACAAGGAATACACTCAGTGGTTCCTGGCTTATCTTCCTGTGAGAGAGGCTTTGAGAGGTAAAGGGCATTTTTTATTTAAGAAAATGGCGTCATTGTATTATTACCCTCGTCTAGTCAAGTTCCTATTCTCTCTCTCTCGCTCTCTCTCTCTGTCTCTCTCTCTCTCTCTGTACTCATATATATAAGTAGGGATAGTGTCTGTGTTGTTAGCTGCCGTGCAGTTAACTGTGACTCTGGACAGTCTTAGGTATAATGGAACAAAACAGTGACAAATGATGTGTCATCCTCAGGACTGTCGGCATACTGTTACTGTCAACTCATCTCCTTTCCCCTCGTAGGCCTCCTATTTCACCAAACCTGATATTATTCCCCAGTGTTTTATTCCTTTTGATAACAGGCCCCAAACAATCTCCAAAGACAATGTTCTGCTGTGACTCATAAGGCTTCCACTGACTAGTTTTGGGAACGAGATGATTAAGTCTTTCTTCCCAGACTAGCTGCATCTGGAAGGACTGCCAGAGACAGGGGTCTCCTGGTTGACCCTGTGACTGTTGGAAGTAGCTGCGGCCCAGCTTTCAGCCCCATAGCAATGCCCATATCCCCCCAGGGAAAGCAACTGGCAAATGGGTGATGGACAGGGAGGGTAAGTTTAAAAGTATTGTTAAAAAACAAGGAAACATTTTAGTAAACAACCATAGGGAAACTTTGGAGTATTGTTTCTGGTTCTATACTCCATCTAGGTCTATGAACTTCTGAAGGTGATGCTTCCCTCTCTTTCAGCCTACCCCTGCACCGCCCCGCCTCCCCCAATTCAGTACTCTTCAATACACACCACTTCGATGTGGCTGTTTTGGTATCCTCTGGGGACACAGATTGTTTCTTTTAAATAGTCTTTGAGCTGTAGGGTCTAAAAGGAGCCCAAAAGGGCTAGGTCAGGGCTGTGGAGCAGATGGGATACGGTTTCCCAGTGAAATTCTCATTGGACACTTCTTGCTTTCTCCCCTTGCGCCCTCAAAATAAGCCGGAGCATTGTCCTGATGGAAAAGAAGTCTCTTGCAAAAATCCTGACCTTTTTCTAGCAGTGCAGTTTGTAATTTTCTTAAAACATCGTCTTAATAAAAGCCCCATGAGCATCCCGTGTCCTTCAACATAACGTATCTGGTTAGCCCTTTTGGCTCCAAAGCCAAAAACCATTGCCGTGACATTCTGAGCTGTTTTGAACTTGCTGGCCCAGCAGATCTCCTATGGAAGGCACTGTTTTGATTGGATATTTTCAAAGGCACCCTCACAGAATGGAAAGGAGTATGTTATTGAAAGAATTTGTCTTCCATCATCCACTGATCACAGATAGATATTGAAACACATTTTCTTAGGATAAATCTATTCACATATGAACTGGAACATTACTTTTTTTTTACTTACTTTCATAGATGAGGGGTAAATCATCACAGTTCCTTTTACTTGAAAATGGTGCATCTAGTAAGACATTTGGTGTGTTCGATGATCTTTGAATTCCACATAATTTTTGAAGATTCTTCATATTGAAAATATATGAAGACAGTCAAAACTATTTGATTTTATACACAAACTAAAATGCATTAAGTTTAGGATGTTTATAAGCTTATAAACTTATAGAATTGTATGGTTTTATTATTTGAATAATAAAATATACTTCTTCATTTTCACAGCAAATATTCAACAAAAATATTAACAGCAAATTAAATTCACTCAAGAAAGAGAAACTACAGTTATTATTTGAATGTATACTATCAATTTGATTGATCAAAAATAGATCACAACATATTCATTGCGATTTCCAGGGAGTGGCATGAGTATAGAATACCTCTCACAGATATATAGACCTGGCTGTCACATCTCATAGAATTTCTCACTATTTAAATTCATTCTGTCATTTAATAGATTTTCACTTAATGATAGAATCTCATTACGCTAAATTACAATCCAACTGAAATGTTACCTCTTAAAATAGTTTTCTTTTTTTTTTAACCATGACTAATCTTCTCCACCTCATTTGCTATTTTTCAGTGGTCACTAAAGATCTCCAAAATGAAGTCCAGTTCATTCTATGCCTCATTATCAACAGTACGGTAGAACTATAATTGTCATTACTCCAATGACCTTTGATGTCTTCAATTCACTATCACTTAGACTAGCCTTGGAAATTCCAAAGTCAGATAACTTTTGACCATTTTTGGAAGCACAGGCTGATTTCACTCAGGTAGAAATCAAACCCAGATCCCCAAAGAAGAGGAGCAGTGTTCTTGGAGAGTTGATTAGGTTTAATTTTTCATTTCCCTTAGTGCCAAAGATATTTTGGCAAAGCTTTGATAATTCTTGTTATCAGTTTATTCAGCTGCTTGCTTTTTTTCCTTTTCTTTGTTTACAAAGCAAAAGGGACATTAAATCGGACCAGAAATCCTGAGCTGACTTTCCAATTTGCTTAGCTCTCTACCATCTTCTTGGCTTTAAACATAGTTTTTATATTTACCTTTGTAATATTATCAAAAAGATAACCAAATTAATGTTCTACTCTCTATATCACTAAAAGCAAAAATTGAATTTGTATGAACTCAGTAACAGAAATTCAAATAAAATCAAACCACTAAAGCTACAATTTATGTAAGGCTTCTTACATATCAGATAATAAAAACTCATGTTTTTACACTTGCTATTATGAACTAGGTGAAGGTTTAAAGATCATATCAGTTTTCAATAATTCATACAAATTTGTTTCATCTCACTGACTGCAATCCCTATATAATGTAACTCTGTTTATTCCATGCTCTCCTTTTGTTTCCTGTTTCCATTTATCTTTCATTCTTAACCCTACTGAGCTTTGTCCTTGGGAAAAGCTGCCCTTTCAGTCTCAATCAGTTGATTATTCAGAGCAGCATATACCTCTCTGAGGTTATTATTTCTTGGAGAGATCAGACTATTCTTGGGTTGAAAATTGAGCCATGAGAGTCAGTTCATTTCCAAATTTGAAGGGTAACTAAAGGCAAAAGCCTTGAAAGTTTCATGAGATTCTATCAGCCCAGTAAGTCTGGCCATTCTTATGATTTTGAGTTTGGGTCCACATTTTACTCCCATTCTATCCAGGGTGTTCTTTCATGATTTCTTTCAGAGCACTTGTAGTGGTAGCCGGGCACCATCTAGTTATTCTGCTCTGAAGGCCATTCAAACTGGTATTAACATGGTCCATTAATGTCGTGTTTCCATGTATATTCTATTTTCTTCATGCTTCTTTCCAAGAGGAGTAGGCCAGTAGTTAAACCTTTAAACCTTTAACCTTTAAACTCTTGAGCTTTGAAGACCTGTTGCTACTCACTAAAGGAGGACACACAACATTGTTTTTGTTGACTATGTTATGATTAACCTTAATATTCCCCATGCCTATGGTTTTGAGTTCCCAGGTCTAGTAACACACCTCTTCAAGTGTCTGGTTATGGTTAAGAAGGTTTTGTAACTGTGTCCTTGTATGTTCTAAAGCATTCATCGCTATATTTATAGCATATGTAAATACACATGTACAAATATTCTCTGTCAAATTTATATATATTCCTGGGTTTACTCTCTTCCCACACCTGTGTAGTCCGTGTACCTATCCATGCATCTATGTTTAGATCACGGTTATTGTTGGATTATGCATACAATACTGGCCATTTTTATCTTTTTGATTTTCATTTCTGTAATGGCTAAAGACTGTGGTCAGTTCTACACTGTTCTTGGGGTCACTATGGGTCAGCACTGATTTGATGGTAGTGAGTTTGGTTTGGTTTAATGGCTAGTGATTGGAAGCTTTTCTTTTTTAAATGTAAATGATGTTTTATTTTATTTTAAAGACCATTTTATTGGAGTCTGTTACAGCTCTTATAACAATCCATACATCAATTGTATCAAGCATATTTGTACATATGTTTCCATCATGATTTTCTAAATATTGACTTTCTATATGGACCTTTGGTATTAGCTCCTCTTTTTTCCCTCCCTCCCCTCTTCCCACCCTCATGATTCCTTGATAAATTACAGATCATTATTTTCATCTTACACGGACTGCTGTCTCCCTTCCCCCATGATTCTGTGGTTCACCCCCCTGGATGGGGGTTGGCTATGTGTCAATCATTGTGACCCTCTCCTCTCCTCTCCTCACCTTCCCCCTTCTCTCCTGGTAATTCCACTCCCATTTCTGTTCCTGAGGGCTTATCTGACCTGGATTCTATGTGTAATGAGCTCTTATCTGTACCAGTGTTCATGCGCTGGTCTAGCCTAAAGTGAAAGGCAGGACTGGGGTCATAACAGTGTCTGGTTGGGGTGGGGGTGGAGGGGTGAGGAAACCTCAAGGAACCAAAAGAACATTGTGTCTTTTATCAGTGCTATCCTGCATCCTCGTTGACTTATTCCTTCCTTGTGACCCTTTGTGAGGGATGTTCCATTGTCTAAAGATGGGTTTGGGGTCTCTGCTCCAAGCCCCCTCATTCTCAAAAATATGTTTGTTTGGGGTCTTCTGCTGTCTGTTACCTAATCCCATGATCGCATAGGCTGGAGTGCTTCTTCCATGTGGGCCTGTTGCTTCTCTACTAGATGGCCGCTTGTGTAACGTCAAGCCTTTAAGATCCCAGACACTATATCTTTTGATAGCCAGGCACCATCAGCTTTCTTCACCATATTTGCTTGTGCACCCATTTTGTCTTCAACAATCATACCAGGAGGATGAGCATCACAGAATGCCAGGTTGTTAGAACAAAGTGTTCTTGCATTGGGGGAGGGCTTGAGCAGAGGCTTAAAGTCCGTCCACTACTCAATGTATTGCCATATAAATATATGTACATAGGCCAATACCTCTACCTTTATGAAATAATATATGTACATATGTACAAACCTATATTTATACTTCTTTACATAACTTTCCTACATATTTCCTCTGTTTGCTTTTACCTTCCTCCTATACCACGATCACACTTGCCCTTCATCTGCCTCTTAGTATTTCCTCTCAGTTAGATTGCTGTTGCTCCAACACCCCCAGGATCTCTATGCCCTCTTTGCTGCTGATTTTAATTCCCTAGTTGTTCCCCAGTCTATGGTGTTGTTTGGTCACTGCTCCCTTCTCCTGCCTCCTCCTCCCCCCAAGTCCCTCCAGATCCATCAGTCCTGTTGCTTTCTCCTAGGACATGCTTCCCAGACGTATATGGGTAGGTAAGCCAAGAATAATGGAGACAAAATAAAAGATTGAATAAAAAGAGTGAAAAATCTAGCAAAATCACAAAAAACCCATATAATTCCAGGTCTACATGCCGACCTTCATGACTATCTCCCCACCATTGCTAGAAGGTTCTGGGAACTGCTCCTCCTTGCTGAAGTCTGTTGTGGGGGCTCCTCAGGGGTGTTGTGGATTTGCTTTCTCCCATTGCTGATCTCTTTTATGAGCTTTTCTTTATAATTGTGTTAATTGCCTGAATGTCTTCTTTATTGAACTATCTGTTCCTACCTTTCCCATGTTTTTAAATTGTATTTTTTTTCTCTTTGAGTTGTTTGTCTTCCATACACTTTAGCCATTAGTTCTTTGTCTGATGTATCACCACCCAACATCTTTTTCTGAATCTCTTATTCTCTTTTACTGGTGAAATATTGTAACTCACATACTCATCTAGTTTATTTTCTACTGTTGTGTGCTTCTTTAGTTATGTTTGATAGTGTATTAGTGCCATGTAGTAGGGGCCCCAACGTGTCCCCATCTTTCATTGAGTATCTCTATACTCTAGGCTATATGTTTAAGGCTTTGATGCATCCTGAGTTCATTTTTATGCAAATGAATATCTAGTTATGCCATCACCATTTGTTGTAGAGACTAACTGTTCCCCATTTAGTGGAGAAATGAAAACATTTTCCTCTAATAGAGAGAAAAGTCATAAGACTGCACCCTGTCAATGGTGAAAATATACAAAACCCAGGAAAACAAAACTGTCTCATTTAGTTCCATCTCTTAAAGGTTTTGCTATACTAAGCTTGGATATAAAGTTTTCTATTATTAATATTAATATATTTTGATTTTATTAGGAGTATTGAAAAATAAAGCAGTTATTGAACTATGGAAAAAATGAAGGATCAAAAAATACGAAAAAATAAAGCAGTTAGGATGTTAATATCTTTACAGTAAATGATCAAAGATTTGAATCATCATCACTAGTTGAACCACACAATGTTCACAGTTGTACTGCTCCCAGGGGCTATGGGACAGGGTCAGATTTCTAAACTGTTCTCAATTCAAATTTGACAGGTAGTATTGGTTGAAATAAAAATGCAACTTTATTATATTAATAATAATTGAATAAGCACATGCTTCTAAATTATTAACTTTAACTGGAGAAGAATATAATCTAACACCATCCTTTGGAGTTTATATTGCTGACATTTTTATAATTCTATAGAAAGAAGATCTTCAAAACATTGCATATTTTAAAGTAAAACTTGAACTTCCAAAGAGAGCATTAAATTTGGCTCATGAGAGCATTAGTGTTTTGAGTATTATAATCACAATTCATGTTATTCTAACCATATGCTACATATACAATGATTAATTAATTAACTTGAACATTTTATTCCATGCTCACTTTACATCAAGAAGTAGACAACATTCCTGAAAATATCTCTCTCCATATATTCATATTTTTAATCTCAAAAAGTAAAATTTTTATTAAAATCCTCAGGAGCCAAAGCTCATGTAATTTCTGAATAAAACAGAGCTTCAAGATGTGTACATAGCTCTCTTCACAGTTTTCCTCTGTTGTCTCTTATGTATTTGGTAAACCACATAAGGTTTTACCAGGAAAATATTTCTTGTATTAAAATCATATACAAAATTCTCTCTGTACTCCTACAATCTTGTTTTTTAAAAATATTTTGTTTATTTCAGATTTGCTGTTATAACAGAACATGTTTCTGATGTGTTTTACACTTTACATTTTGACTTCACAACAGGGAACAGCTTAGTAGTGGGTGGTAGGACTGGTATCCAGACGTGACTGAGCCAATCTGTATAAACCCACGTTAACTTTAGCTCCTTTTCATGCTCGAACACACTGACTAAAACGAGTAGGACGTCACCCGTACTCTGAAATACACGGGGGACACTTGAGAAGAGAGAGCAGTGCATGCTTTCCCTCTACCAAGACTGATGTTCATCTCTGCTTATGACTTTCTGTTATTAGAAAGAATCCTGCTCTATCTGCTTTATTTTCCTTTTCTTTTAAAATTTTCCTTCTTTTCTTAAAACTACAAATGATATTTCCCCCTTCACTAAATTCTATGGATATATTGAGCTTCAAGCATTGTTTTAAGATCAAACAATAAATAAGACACTTGAGATATTTGTAGCATGGGTCAAATGTACACCCTACTAAGCTCAAAACAGGTTATTAGAAACATAAAGGGAGAGCTGCTCTTTTTCTATATCATACAACTAGCTAATATTTTAAGCTTCTTTTTTTAAAGTTATGAGAAACAGCAATGGTTCTGTATGAGTAATCGTGACGTATACATCAAGTACTGAAAATGCAAGAGACTCTGCCTCCAAACAGATACTAGAGGGAGAATCCAAAAAGCAAACAAAGAAACACCAGCAAATAAAGAAACGGATCCACTTCTAAAAGTAGTGATAGTATAGTGTGGTAGTTAACTAGACACTCCTGTCTAGCAGGGGAATTCCATCTATCAGTCAGGCCACAGCCTGATATTTCCACCTGGGTGTGGTCCTTCATATAAGGAAAAAATAGTAATTCCCCTCTCTCTGCCACTTTGCTCAATGAGATGTCACTGGGACTCTGTGTCTACCTGCAGGGGTGACCCCCATGTGGGCCACCTGGTCCTGAGAGCTGTCTGAGCCAGGCTGAGCTCCCACTGACCTTGGATCCATGTGACTGTGTACCCACTGGCCTGTAGTCTTCCTGCTTCCTGTTTCACCTCCCTGCTTTATCCGCCTGCAGCTCCAGGAGATTGAAGCAGACCCTGGCTGGCATCTGACTGAAGGACTTGAATGGAATTGGGCTGGGATGCTTTCTTGAGATAAGATTACTTCTTGATAGAAAGTTCTTTCTTATACATAGAAGGGCATCACTGGTTTTATTTCTCTAGACAACCCAACCTAACACACGTATGAAGGAAATAAATAAAGCAAGTGTTAAAAAAAAAAGCAGTCTTAGGTAGACAAGGTTCATAGGTCCAAAATAATCATAGGAGAGACTATTTAAAGACTAGCTCATACAGGCTAGAGAAGGTTAAGGAGTCAAAGGTGATTTCTTGAGATAATGAATTGTGAGAAGGTGAGTGGGAATTACTGAGGTAAATAAGGAGGCGTGATCCTTTAAAGCAGTAGGTAAAGTGGCAGTATCTGTTAAAACAGGGATGAAAAAATAGCTGTAGTGCAACCCAGGGGTTCTCAAAGGCATCATCAACATGAGCTACAAACTTGTTAGAAAAAACCTAGGGCATTATTTCATTCCTACTGAACCATATGCAGTTTGATAGAACTGAGAACTCCGTATTGTAGCCTGCCTTCCAGGTAACGATGTATTTGAAAGCCTGTACTATAATAGACTTTTGCATGTAATTGGACCAATATTATCTGAAGGATTAAATGGTTATTGCCTCCAGTTTCCCAGGCTCTGTCAGTCATGAATGAAATCTCTCTGGTTCTGATTAATTTCCTCTTCCTTAAAAAAACAAAACTGACTCAGAGGAAAATCAGGATGATATAATTCATTATGTTCCAGAAACTACTCCTTTCTTGCAAAATTCTCTTTTAATCAGGAAATTTAGATTCTCTCCAATCCATTCTAATTCCATAAATGTAGAAAGCTTTAAGCAGAGGGTGATACGTCTCTTTAGGAGAGCTTCCCATGAGACTGACCGTCAGCTCTGCCAGGTCTTAAACACACACCCCTCTGTGATGATGAGAATGTTGCTGCTTCTGTGAAGTTTCCCTCAAGAGCTACAGTTGTACACTTGCCTTGAGTAATGTTGCTGAAGTGCCTCTGTGCTTTGTTTTGTTCAAACCTGTTGGAACTCTGGGAAGTAAATATTGATTAGGGAGAGTGGCACTTAGCTATAGCAAAGAAATAAATGTGGAGAAACCTTGAGATTTCCCTTTGGTAGTTCTTTAATAATACTCCTTAATAATACTAGTTGGTGATGACTGTTTTAAAAGCAAGTGCATGGGGGAAACCTCTAAGGATTACAAAACCTATAAGAATTACAAAATGAAGCAAAAGATATTTATTATAAAACAAAGAATTCAATTGATAGTGCATGGTCAGCAATATAATTAAGGCAAATTCTAAAATTTTCATATCTGAGATGGCAAATAAAATAAAAAATTGTGCTTTATTTTTTGGCTTACATTTCCAAAGTAATGATATCAGAAACATGAATGCTACTATGTCATATTATATTTTATCCTCCAGACCAGTGGTTCTCAACCTTCTTAAGGTCATGACCCTTTAAGATAGTTCCTCATTTTGTGGTGACCCCCAATCATAAAATTATTTTCTTTGCTACTTCATAACTGTAATTTTGCTATTGCTATGAATTGTAATGTAAACATATGATATATAGCATGTATTTTCATTGTTAAAAATTGAACATAATTAAAGCATAGTGATTAATCACAAAAACACTATGTAATTCTATATTGTGAAATATTTATTTCTAATTACAAATAAATGAAATTTTGCCTTGAAGCATGGTGTAGCATGCGAATATAACAGCAGTAAACTACATTGCTACATTTTGCTACAGTATGCATAAAAAGCCAACATCAGTTCAAAGGTTGAGATAGCTTCTTTCTCACCAGCTCAGAAATTCTCCAGGCAGTCTTTGCAAGAGCACAATGAAGATCATCTTCCACAACAAGTCTACTTCTCTATTGAGACTTCATAACCAACAAGCTGGAAAACCCTGTTTCACAAAGATATGCTGTTGGAAATGGAAGAAGGCACAACATAGTCTCAGACAGAACAGGATAGGACTTCAAACACTTGATCCAGAATTTTGTAACTGGCACTGTAGAGAAATCAGTTCTTGCTGCATCGCTGTTAATATGTCCAATGAATTCCTCTTGTGCTGTCTCAGGAACATCTTCCACTTTGACTGTGAATGGGTTTCTGGCAAGTGCAAATGGGGTGTCAGGTAGATTTGGAAAGGAGGATGAAATTTCGTCTGCAAACATGTACAAGTGTTCTTTCACAGAAATTATCATAGTAGTCCTTTTGTCTGATTCAATGTCATATTCCTCAAAGAAAGCAGATACGGTAGGCAACATGTAAATTTTATTTTCATCCAATTATTTTTTTCCAATGCTGAAGTTTCATTTGGAAGGATCAGATCTATTCAGACAAATCGAGGCATGTTTCATTAGGTCTTTGCAGTGATCAATTTAACTCATTCAAGATGGCAAAGGTGGAAACCCAGTAAGCTATTTTCTGCAGTTCACTTTATCGCTGAAAAGTGCTTCAAACTGCAGTCTTGCTTTCTGATTAAAAAATGTTTTGAGTTCATTATCAAGCTCAAAAACACGTTTTCAAGTTTTTCCTCTCAAGAGCCATCTCACTTCATGTGAAATAGCAGAGCATTATTCAGCACATCCAATTTGTTGCACAGTTGCAAAAACAATTGACTGTTTAAAGTGCTCACCTTCACAAAATTGACAGAACTTATGACGCTTTTCCTTACTTCTTGTAACTCTTGTGGCAGCATCTTCATTGCTAATATTTGCTGATGAGTCATACAGTGAGTTTCGATAACTGTTGGTGACTCATTCAGCACCAAATGTTGAAATCCAGATCAACATCCTAGCATAGTTGGAGCACCATCTGTGCAAACACCACAAACCTTTTCCCAAGAGATCTTATGCTCTTTCAGAAATGAACCAACTGTGTCAAATACATCATGTGCAATAGTTGTCGTTTCAAGAGGTTTGCAAAAAGAAATTCATCTTTAAAGTCGCCATCATTACTATGCCTCACATAAACCAGTAACTGTGAACAGCTTGCAACGTCTGTAGATTGATCAAATGCTAGATGCTAAATATTGGAAGTGGAGCAGATTTAATTTCCTGGATTACCTGATCAAAAATATCAGCAAACATGTCATCTATTCTTCTGCAGACAGTGTGGTTAGATAAGGAAATTGCACTCAGTTTTGTGACAAATTCATCTCTGATCTCAACTCGAACAATGTTTTTGGCCTCTGGCAGCAGTAAATCCTCAGCAAGGTGGGAGGTTTCACAGCTCTGGTGATTCTGAGTGCCACCAAATATGATGCTTCAATGGCTGCTACATTCTGTTTGTGGTACTTGCCACCAGTGTCAAGTCTGGCTTTCTTGAGTCCATCAGCTTTGCCTCTAAAATAGTAGCCTTGTCAGCAAAGCTCAGATGGTTGCTATCAAAATGGTGTTTTCATTTGTTCGACTTCATAGATTCAGCTGATAAAACTTCACAACAAATAACACATTACAGTAAAAAAAAATAATAACACATTACAGTTTCTCAATTCCTGCTATAATTATTGAGGTAAAGCCATACTGAAAAAAATCCTCCCTCTATTTTCTTTTCTTATGTTCTTCTCTACATGACCCATTGTCATGGGATGGTCTGCTAGTGAAAACAATATATAACAATAGCTTAATAAAACAAAAAAGGATACATGGCATAGTTCAATCAATACAGTTTATTAAAATTTCCTATGATTAAACATTCTCTGGGTTGGGTTTTAATTTTTTACATACCTGTTACTATCATAAGGGGGCAGTATTCACATCAGCCACAGCTGAATATAAACAGACAGATCAGCATCCAGGTTAAGTTCCCATGGTACAGATTTTTTTTTTTTTTTTTGCAGTTGATGATTTTACATTTACCCAGTAATTAAAATTCATGAAATGTTGTTTTACCTTCAGCACTGCTGATTTCTACACAGGAGCTGCTCTCTACATGTGTGACTGATCCGCTTAAGTACAATATGGCGCCAACCCTGTTGTATAACATATATGCAATGGGGTTGGCGTGATGCCATCACACCGGGTGCTTGTATGTGGGCCAATCTGCATGTGGGCAGACCCTCCTGGAGACGGATAGAGGAGCAATGTCTCGGATTCTAAGACCATCAGAAATATGTGTTTTCCAATGGTCTTATGCAACCCAAAGGGGTCGCGACCCACAGGTTGAGAACCACTGCTTTATACTATGTAACAATAGACATAGACTTAAGGTACAGCCTAGTCATGGTACTTTCCAATCACCTTATATGTAGGTGACAGCTGGATGCTCAATAAGGCAAACTGCTAATGAATTGATGCTTTTGATTTATAGTTTTGACAAGAATATAAAGTACTTCATGGACTGTCACTTTTAGAAAAATACAGGCAGAATGCTGCTTAAGAGTAAAGAAGGTTGGACATGTTTTCAAGAAGGAGCAGGTCCTAGAGAAAGACATCGTGCTTGGTAAAGTCAACCAAAAAAAGAGGAAGACTCAACAAGATGGGGAGACACAGTGGCTGCAACAAGATCTCCATCGTTTGGAGGCTGTGGGACCGAGGAATGTTTCATTCCGTGTGCACAGGGCCGCTATGAGAAAGACTAATTCAATACAGCAAAACAACAACATACCTAGTAACAGGATATTGGTCCATAAATAGATAATTATTTTTAGTTAATATTTTTCAATTAATAAAATTAATCCTAATTGATTCTTTTTCCTGACTTTGCCGTGCTGCTCTTGATATGCAAACATCTATGAAGTCATCATTACTTAAATAGAGCACTTTTAAAATTGCAATTGAATTTTAAAATACCTAAAGATCTAATCAAGCAGTAAAAATTTATCCTTATCCTGACAATAATCAAACAAGGAATGATGATACAGGAATAATTTTAATCTAAACGTTCAGTCAAATGTACAATAGTTCTTCAGGCCAGGAGTACTGATTTTAAATGGAAGTTCATCTTGAAAGGTGTGAATTTTTTTTTTGCTATTAAAGCTAACAAATCTTACCAGCAAACCGGGAATGATAATTTACCTCACAAAATTTTAAAAATAAACTGTGCATATGTGTGTATAATCTTTGTCTTTCCTTAGGCATTGAACAATAATATTCATATTAATTCTTTCCTTAGCATTTTACAAAACCATTCCCATCATTCAAAATAGTTACAGTATTACCAATCTATTAATTTCCTCTTGTTGTTGTAGCAAGTTATCACAAACTCCATGGTTTAAAACAATGTCAACTGTATGATTTTACATTTGGGGAGTTCCGAAGTCCTACAATCATCAGGGACTCTAGAGGAGAATGCTTTCTAGCTTCTCCAGATTAACTTAAGGGGTTTTATGGCATAACAGGTTACGAGTTGGATTGCTGGCCATCAGGTGAGTGGTTCAAACTCACAGCAATTCTGTTGGCGCAAGATAAAGCTATTTGCTCCCATGAAAATGGACAGTCTCTGCAACCCTATGTCACATTGCAGTGAGTGGGAATCAACTTCTTGGCAGTGGACTTGGTTTAGTTTGATTTCTGTAGATTCTTGTTTACCTTTGCAAATATCACAGTTACCATGTAAGCAATGTATTTACAGGTAAAAGTTATGACATGGACATTTTGGGTGGAGAGCATTATTCAACTATAGACAAACTTGAAACACACAGACACAGAAAAAATATAGCTAACATACATCAAATGGATGAATTGTGACTAATGCCTTTCTTGTGACAACTCTCTTTCTGTTTGAACGAAGGCCAAAGAGTACAATGGTATGTATAGCTTGTCTTAAGAATTGTCAGTCAAAACAAGGAACAGCAGACCCTGCACATCCAGGAACAGCAGACCCTGCACAAAGTGGACATCAGAATAAATATTGCGAGGAGACAAAATAATGAGAATAGTTTTTCCAAAGATAATGAAATATTTCGTAATGCCTGCATTTGATCATTGATTTGAGTGCATCCTTAGAAAATTGAATGTAATGAAAACCCAGGATATTTTTGAATATTGTATGCTCTCTAGCAACTTTGTGAATTTTTCTTTAAGCACTTTTTTGTATGTATATAAAATGTTGTAAAATAGAAAAACATACAAAAATATAAGGGGAAACTTAAACTCTAAATATTATAACCCTAAAGATTATACAAATAGTTTTCAGAAAGATTAACTTTAAAAAATAATAATGTTTAAGAATTACAAATAAAATTAAGAATCAAATTTAATCCTAAATATTATAGTTTTCTGAATGATAGAAAATTGTGAACCTACATTAAAAAAAGAAAAAATGATTTGTCTATAAAAGAACTTCACTGGAAATTAAAAATACTTGTAAATAATTTGAGCAAATTTTAATTGGTTTGAAATTGATTTCCTTGTAGAGCTTTAAAATCCAACTTCATATTTTCTTTACAAAGAAAGAGATACCTGTGGTAAGAGAATTAAAGTAGTATGATTATTTACAGCTGTTTTATGTATGGGAAGCAAAATTGTGCAGAGAGTGTTGATCTAGAGAAATAAAGACCATCAAGAGCTTGTTTGTGATGGTTGCACATGATTGGTGTTAATTAGTCTCACTGAATTTTATACATGCAAATTGTTGAACTGGCAGATGTTGTGTTATCTATATTTTTGAAACAGTTTTAAAAAGTATTTGAGTAAAATAAGTTCTATTTTAACTTTGTGCTTGATGAATTCATGGTCAAGTATTTAGTTTATAACTTCTTTCCTAATTCTTCCTTTGTTCACAGTGTAGGTTTAAGCATATATTCATCTTATCTGCATCTACTTTCAGTTTTCAGAATAATCTAATAGACATGAGTTTGTTTTTGTCTGTTTTCACTGTGTCTAATCCTAACTTGGTATTCTCAATTTAAAATCCAATCACAATGATTGTCTTCCTCTCCATATATCACCCATCTACCTATCCATATATCCATCTAACCATGCAACTGCCCAACCATCATCTATCTATATCTATCTATCTATCTATCTATCTATCTATCTATCTATCTATCTATCTATCTATCTATCTATCATCTATCTATCCACCTTCTATCTATAAACTATTTATCTCAAAGTAACTATTTATCTCTACATAACGAAGGTAACTCCTTCTAGTAACCAAAATTTATACCGACAAATTCATTTGTTACAAAACAAAATAGAAGATGAGAACATAATAGAAAATACATTATGGTGTTTTAAAATAAAATCATGGAAAGGCAAGTGGTAATCAACATATTATGTTTTGAAAAATCAAAGAAAGATTTAAAATAGTTTTATTGGCATATACTACATTATCAGAAGAACATATTCAGGAGGTCTTGTGATCATCACCATAATATGTTTCAGAGCATTTTCTTCTCATACACATTGTTGCTAGCTCCCCATTTCACCCAACCTCATCAGCCATGCCCCTCAGTAATTATTCATAGAAAAACCTCAATTTCAAAAAAAGTACAAACTATTGAAAACAGAACACTTGGCTTGAAGAAGGCTCTTGATAAGAGTGGAAGCACACAATCCATCTGCGGGTCCCCACATGGATTAAACCCCAGGGAACCCCTTCTGACTGTGCACAGGCTGGGAATGGGAAGAGTTTCGCCATCAGACAGAGAGCACTGTGAAGTCCGTGATGGCAGATGTGGTCAGGCTAAGACGTCATACTTTTTCATTCGACCTCCCTTTTGATCCATTTTAAAGTTGCTTCAGTTGTCAGCATTTTCCTCTTTCCTCTCATAAACATTTTTAATTATAATGGTAATTGTTGAACATCGAAATGCCCATAACTGATGTTGAAAAGGCAATTTGTTAAAGTAATATCTACATTTACCAAGAAAAATAGATAGTATCTCTTATATGTATTTATATAAACTATCTATGTAGTCATACATCAATCAATATATAGTAAGAATACGAGACATCTATAGAGAAAATGCATAGCAATTTCAGATGAATGATCACATTCAAATAATAGCATTAGCTATTTCTGTAATATTTTTTTCATTTTTAAAGAGAGCTTCAAAGGTAAGGTAATAGGTAAGGCTAACAGTCACTACGGATGCCTTGAGTGGTAACAAATAGAAAAAATAATAAATATAATATTTGAGAAAAATTCGTAATAAATGAGATGGGCAAACTTGGCTTCATTGGTAACTTAGAGCAGAAGGTCAAGGAGACCAATTATATGTTTATAAAATCAAACATGCTTATAAAATCAACAAAACATGCTTATAAAACAAAATCAAACATGCTTTTGGTAGTTACATAATCTGGTGTCAATTTGGGACTTGAAAGGGAGAGTCTAGTCTGTCAATCAGGTCATAGCCAATGAGGTCTCCTTGTGGCCATTGCCTTGTCCTGAGAATTCTGGGAACTGCTATATTTTCTCCTTGGAGGTGGGAGACACACTCTCTCTTAGCTTACTCCCTGAGAGATGCTCTACTGACAAGACACATGGAACTACGCTGATAGACCCCATGCCCTGGGAAAGGGAGGAGTCATGTGCAGACCCCTGCCACCACTGACATGTTTCTACCACCACTGGATCCAAAAGATTTTGCACCCACTGGCCTATGATCTTCCTACATTTGGAATCATTGCATGTGTTTCGTGAGTCTAAAGAGGACTTTATAGATTGTTATTGGACATGTGGTTTAATAATCAGACTTATGGACTTGATCTGGACTAGGCTGGCATGTTTTCTCAATATTCAACTTCTCTTATATATAAAGCTCTTTCTTATACACATACATGTGTTTATGGATTTGTTTCTCTAGTCTATCTGGACTTACACAATGCTTATAAAATCAAGCGGGAGGTAGTATTGCAGAAAAATGTCTAAAATGCTATGGAACATAAATGAAAAATTTAAAAGAAAGTGTTAATCGTAGAAGCAATCTGTAGGATAAATTAGAAGCTTGCAATTCTGGAATGAATGTATTCATCTAACAGATGATTGGCAATTATGGTGGGAACACACAATAGAAAATAGTTTAATATTTTTACAAGATAAGAGTTTTAAGTGCTTTCTTCTTCAACAAAGAGGTACAGTTTTGGAAGCTGTGTTAATCCTGGTAGACTAGAGAAACAAATTCATAAACACACATATGTGTACAAAAAATTTTATACACGAGAGCAATTGAATATTGAGAAAACACCCAGATCAAGTCCATAAGTCTGATATTGGCCCATATGTCCAAAGCCAATCTATAAGGTTCTCTCCAGACTTGCAAAACACATACAAAGGCGCCAAATGCAGGAAGGTCACAGACCAGTGGTTACAAAGTCTTATGGATCCAGTGGCAGTAGAAGCATCTCAGCACTGGCAGGGATCTCCATGTGGCTTCTCCAGTTCCCAGGGCACGGGGTCTATCAGCACAGTGCCATGTGTCTTGTCAATAGAGCATCTCTCAGGGGGTGAGCCTTGTCAGTAGAGAATTTCCAAGGGAGTGAGCCAAGAGAGAGGGTGTCTCTTGCCTCCAAGGAGGAAATACAGGAATTCCCAGAATCCACAGGGGAAGGCCATGCCCACACAGAGGCCTCCTTGACTATAACCAGGTAGACAGACTAGATGTCATCCTTTCACTCTTAATCCTTTCAAGTCCCAAATTGACACCTGATTATGTAACTCCCTCAGAAGCTCACAGGGGTGGTCTACCTTGTCCAATCGGGTCCCTATGAGTCATCATTGATTCCATGGTAGGGAGTTTGGTTTGGGTTTGGAATCACACATCTAATTTGATTTGTCAGATTGGTAAGAGAGAATAGTATCTAGTATGATTAAGAGATACTTCTCTGAAATGGGTGATGGTTATATTTATGGAGTTCATGAAGGGAACCTAGAAAGTAGGTTTATACAGTTCATTGTTGTTAATTTATACTTGGTGAATATCATAAATGAGGTACTTTGGTATATTCTGCTGAAAAGGTTGAATCACTCAGGCTTTACCTATGTGAGTTTCCCATCCTGATTAATCAATAAGATAAAATAAAAGATGCAGAAAAGAAAAGCCCAGTGAAAAATTGTGCAACAAAAAGGCTAAGAAAATAATTTTAAAGATCAAAATCTGCAAGGCTAAGAATCACATTCCAAGAAAGATTGTTCTCTACTAATTTTGAGTGTGAAAACTTACTCAGAGGAGAAAAGTGTGTCGTGCACTGGAAAGCTGTGAACTAAGAAGTCAGTCTCCCAGTGTCTTGTGCCATGTAGCCCCCAATTCCCCAAATATCTAGCAGGCCACTTCTTTCTCATTTTCTATCATGCAAAAGGCCAGCATATCAAGAAGTGCTATCATCTAATAATAGAAAGCAATATTAAATTCAGAATCATAAATGAAATTCATAGAGACCACTCATGCTTCATTGAGTTATAGGATCCATACAGAGAATGACTCTGTGTATTCCATGAAACACACAGAACATATTTCTGATTATATCCAAGCTTCCTTGGCCTATGTCCTTTCTTATGTATTAGGTTTGGATTAATGGCAGCTCTCTGTTAATGATGTAATTCTGTAACCATTGATGGGCTCTTGCAACCATTTTCAGCAAAATTTTACTTTCATGTGATCGGAATCGGTGATGAGTTTGCTTTTGTTTGCTGACATTAATGACACTCTGTTGGATCACCTTTCTTTGAAATAGGCAAATCTGGGTCTTTTCCAGTCAGTTGGGCAAATAGCCGTCCTCCAAATTTCTTGGCATAGACTAGGGAGTGTCCCCATGTCTCGTCAGTTTCTTTGTTCTTAAAGGGTTATTATGGCTAATGTCTTCACTGCTTGGACTTCCTCCTTCAATCCCATTGATTCTTGATCATATACTACCTCTGGAAATGGTGAAATGCTGATCAATTATTTTTGGTCTAGTGACTCTCGTTATTCCTTCCCTAATGTTTTGATGCTTCCTGCATCATTGCACATGGCATCCTGAAATATTGCAAAATGGATGGCTTAATGGTTTTCTTCAGTTCTTTTGGCTTGAGAAAGGCTGACTGGGCTCTTCCCTCTCTGTTTCCTAATGGCAGGTCCTTGTGCAGTTCACAATGATGCCTTATTTTTTGTTCTCAAGAGAACTTTTGAACTTTTCTGTTTTCTTCCATTCTTTTTAACCACTCTCTCTTCAAGAACAAGTGTCGTAGTGTCTTCGGTAGTCCACTGGTCTTTTCTTTCTTTCATGCCTACTGATGATGTACTGCTTTCTTCACATACGATGTTCTTGATGCCACCATCCCACGGCTTGCCAGGTCATTTGTCATTATTTGATTGTATTAAAGCTCTTCTTAAAGTATTCTCAAAATTCAGGTGGTCTATACTCAAGGTGATGTTTTGACGCCTGTGGACTTGTTTTAATTTTCTTTTGCTTCAATTCACCTGCACTTGCATATGCCCAATTTATGGGCTGTGCTAAATTCGGCATCATCTTTTCCACAGATGTAGTTGATTTGGCGGCTGTGTATTCCAGCTGGTGAGGTCCATGTGTATAGCTGCAGTAAAGCTATTTTTTGATGAAGCCATTAGCTTTTCAATATTCTCTAATGTGATCTCCAGCTTTGTTTCTAACACTTAGGGCACTTTTTCCAACTACTCATCATTCTTTTTCTCTGATTTTCACGTTCCAGTCACTAGTATTTATCAATACATTTTCATTGCACGTTTGATCAATTTTAGACCGAAAAAGTTGGTAGAATTCTTCATCATTAACTTTATCGACTGCTAGGAAAATTCTAATAATCATTTCATTAAAGGGTCATGCTTGTAGGTGTATATATATTGTCCTATCATATAGATGATTATACTTAAAATAGATTTTAAAACCATTCTCTTTGGTGATGAATGTACAGCAAAGTAAACCATATAATTGTGCAAATCAAAAGGTGAATACCAGTCCACTTCAGCTCACTAATACCTAGGACATCATCTTTTAGAACCAGATCAGTTAAGGTTCCTTTACTGCTCTTATGGCTTTCAGTAGTGAATCCCTCAAAAGTGCTTTCTTAAAGCACTGTTGTATAATCTAACAAGTAATCTACTAAAATTAAGGGACTACATTTGCAAAGTACTTTGAAAACGTCTGTCATTGCAAAATGTTTACAAATAGAGGGTATAAAAATATTACTTGCAACATGACTTGCACTGACCAAGGTAGCAGTTTCTAGTCTAACTGTTCGGCAATATCACATTCCTGCTTGTCAAAATTGAATATTATTCCTATTTTCTTTTCACCAAAGATTATTGATGTTCACATTAAAAGAATAGGTTCCTTAGATAAACTAAGTTGATAATGGTGAATTTCCCCTTTGTATCTCATATTTGTGAATTACTTGCAATACTTTAAATGGATGTGAATGATTCTTTGATTATTATTTAGGTTTCCCAGATGTTTATCCCTTTGCTAATTTTTAGCTAAATGAACAAAATATTAGCTGTGCTAATTTTCTTTCATTTATAAATGTCTTATATTTGTTGTTAATTAGAAAATAATTAACTTAAAAAAAATCTTATCTTGAGTACTTAAATTATTTTTAGCTTTACTAAAATAACATGTTGTTCACCTACTGATTTAAATGCCCAACCACATCTTATGCAACAAAAATATAGGTGAATGGACATTGTTTGATTTATTTCTTTATTTCCAGTATCTTTCATAAGGCCTTGGATATACTAGTTATCACAGGAATATTTAGAGCAATTAAAGGAGACTTGGTGGCACTGTCTGGGAAGGATAACATTGCTATTCCCAAGGTTGGCAGTTCAAACCCACCAGCTGCTCTAAGAGGCATGATCTGCTTTCATAAAGATTCACAGCCCCAGCAACCTGCTATAGGGTTGCTATTAGAGGCAGCAAAAAAGTAGACACTCCACAAGATGGAAGTTTGTGAAAAAGAAGCCCATAGACAAGAGGGATTGACACAGTGGCTGCAGCAATGGGTTTAAGCTCAAGAGCAATGGTGAGGCTAATGCAGGGCTGGGTCAGCTTTCCTTCTGTTGTGTATCCGGCTGTTACGAGTCAGAGCCAACTTGATGGCACCTAACAGCAAGAGTAACACCAGCTGAAATGAACTTGATGACAGTAGATTTGGGTTCAGCTTTGAAAGGTGATCGCATTTTTTATATCACTTAGTAAAAGGCTAAAGAAAGAATATCCCTCTGCCCCAAATGGATGCAATTAACCATTTATAATGATTGTTTTAGTTGTGGAATTAACAGTGTTAGAACATAATCGAATCTATCTCCTACAACAGGAGCCCTGGGAGAGTAGTAGGTTACAGCAAGGCCAGCAGTTTGAAACCACCAGTGAGACAAAGAGAAGGTTTTCTACTCTCTTAAAGAGATACAGTTTCAGAAATGCACAGGGGTAGTTTTACCAGAGTGAGTTTGGTTTGGTTTGAAGGACCCTGATAACATTGATCTGTTAACCACAGGGTCTACATTTCAAAGTCACCAGTGGCTCTTCAAGAGAAAGCTGAGGCTTTCTGCTCCTATAAAGAGTGAAAGCCTTGGAAACCCACTGGTGTCCAGGGGCAGGTCGACTCTGTCCTACAGGGTCACTCTGAATAGCAGTGGACTCCGCAGCAGGGAGTTTAGTTTTTAGACCTCCTACCTCTTGTCTTCATTGTCATCAAGTCAATTCTAGGTCAATGACACTTGGCAACAAGCATTCCAATCCATTTCAAAATGTAGAAGAGTTATATTTCTAACTTCCACTAAGCTCCTTTGCTATTAAATGAAAGGAATCATTTTGTGACAATCTTGCATACGTTTATTATTATCATTATAGTCTGATGCTTTACTTCTATTTACTCTTTTTAAGTGTCTTCATAGATTTATGCCAAGAGAATGGAATGAAAGTTTAAGAATTTCTAGGTTGCAACTATAATTGAAAAAGCCACTTGCAGCTTACAGGAAATAGAGGATTTTTGACATTTGCTTTGTTTGTATGAATTAGCTATACAATGAGAAGAACTCCCTTCAGTTCAATAGGCAAGCTTTCTCTTTGTTCTATAATTTTTTTACGAGCCCTTAAATCATGAAAAGTGTTTTTTAGTCAAGTGTAGAGCAATCAAAATGATAAATTTTCTCATTCTTTCCAATGATGTCTGAAATGAAAAGGCACAAAGATATGTGTGATAAAAGCCTACCTCACTTCTCTTGACACAGCGATCAATTGTCAGTTGAAAGATTATGTAAGAATTTAAGTCTTGTAAATAGCACAACTCAGATAATGTTCTCTCTACAATGACTGGGACCGATTCCTTGGACCAATCTGAACCTTGCTGACATACGGATTAGCTTCCAATAGAGTTGTGTCTTGTTTATTCTCTGTGATACATGTACAGTTTTTATACTTAATTTCTACAGTTGAAATACAGGTATGGCTTTTGCTTTTAAAATACAACTAAGGTAATTGAGTTCAAATTGATATTTTTTACCTTTGTCAATGCCAGCTTATCTACTTTTCCATTAAAGGGAGTGTAAAATATAACAAATTTGTTTTAAAATGAGGTATAAAGCATATGCATATCTTTTATTTAAAACCCATAACTCTCATAGGCATATATCTTATGTCTAGTAGCCCAATGCTTACCTGACATTGTTTCCCGGGGTCTTCAATATTGCAGCGAAAAACAAAAATAAAACAAAGCATCTCTTCGCCACTTAGTTGATTCTGCTTAGAACTTTCCTCTTCAGGTTTCAATACTTTAAATCACCACAGGGCAGCCTCTACTTTTTCCACCAAGGGTCTGATGGGTTTGAACCACTGACTTTGTTAGCAGCTCAGTGCACATGCCACTGCTCACCATGCTTCTGGAATATTGCTATTAAGTCCTCTTTGTTTGTTATTTGCCTAATTTGCTTTGTTTTATATACATATATTTAAAGGGCCATTTGATATAGTATACATTTTTTGGGGGGGTAACATCAACAAAATTCAAATTGCCAATGGTAATTTCTTCTATATAAATCTGGCAATTTGCACTTAATTGCATTTCTGTTTATAACCGATGTAACAGATGATTAATGCCTGGTCTACTGTGGAACAGGCTTAGGAAATTACTTAAATAACTTTCAGTTAATACCTTGGGCTATCATCACTAATGGCTTATATAACTTGCAAATGATTCAAATCATTTTTCCTACAAATATTTAGTGAAATAGTAGCAAAAAATGTGCCTCAGCTCAAAACTGTCATGTATTTATTGAGGGCATTGCATAACTTAAGCTAATTAGGATATGTTGTTTCAGTTAAATGCATTACTGTACTAAGCTTTCCTTTGGCTATCAAAATGAAAATTCCTTAAATCAACTTGCCATAGAAAATTGAAATGATCCTATTTAAGAATATCAAAATATAAAATGTGCCATAATCATCTGCAAATATAATTGTTTTGCTTTTTGATTTATGATATTTATAGACAATGCAAAAGAATGGTATGAGTAACAGAAGTACTGTCATGCATTGAATTATGCCCTCAAAAATGTGTGTCATAAATCCTAAACTCTGTGTCTATGGTGGAATAAAATAAAGAAAAGAAAAGGAACAGCGGTCGAGAAGCCAAACAACAAACTGCATTGAACAAAGCTGCTGCACAGCACCTTCAAGTCTGGTAGAGAAAGGAGGTGATTTTGAGAAATACGTTGTGTCTGCCCTGGGTCATGGCAGATTCAATCACCATGTACTCAAGGGAAAGTTAGCCCTTGGAAAATATAAGCCAAGAATAATCAATGCATTTGAGATATGGTACTCTAGAAGACTGAAAGGACCATGAGCTTCCAGAAGAACAAACAAATCGATCTCGAAAAAGTACAGTCAGAATGCTCCTTAGAAATGAGCACGGTGAAACTTTGTCTCACATATTTTGGACAGGTTATCAAGAGTGACCAGGGTCTAGAAAAGCATTTCATGCTTGGTAAAGTAGAAAGCAGTGAAAATGAGGAAGACCCTGGAGGAGAAGTGTTGAGACAGCAGCTATAACCATGGGTTAAAATATAACAATTGTGAGGAGGGCCCTGGCTGAGTAAGTACATAAGTGTGCTATGACTTGACAGCGCCTAACACCATGCCTCTGGTGGTTGCACTGGGAGAAAGATTCGACTTTCTGTTCATGGAAACATTGGTGGCCTCAGAAATGCAAAGGGAAAGTTCTACTCTTCCCGATAGGACACCTGTTAGTGGAAGTCCACTAGATAGCAGAGAATTTGGTTTATGACATTGGTATGCCTCTGATTTTAAACCCATTTGAGAATCGGTGTCTTTGCTATGTTATTGACAGAAAGCTAGTGTAGGGTGTATCTTGAGTCATTATTTTCTGGGATATCAAAAATATTAAGCAAGGAGAACAGAGGTGTGGTAAAATAGATGTCAAGGCTTGTGAAAATCTCCAGGGAACCAGGAAGCAGAAGCTGAAGAGATACGGACCTTCCTCCAAAACCCAAGAGAGAAAACCCTTCCCTACATCTGTGCTCTGGATTCAGACTTACTGTTTGTTAACGTCAGCCACTTTTAGGATATAACAGCACTAGATAACTAGGACAGGTACCAATAGACATGTAACTTTGTTAAATTGAACTTGGAAACTTCTATTTTAATTCAGAGGCACCTGTTATGAAAATACTGTAGCATTGACCATTAGAAATATGAAGGGGTCATTCTAAAGAAACCAGCGACTTTGGCATGATTTGAAGAACATTTGATTGATGTTTATCTACCATATAGAACACATCTGGATGCTCAGTTTTTAGGTGGTATTAATGGTAAAAGCTGGAGTCCGATGAAGAAAAATAACTGAACGAAGAGTCATGAAAGTCTAGACTTGAGAGACTGCAAAGGTAGTATAGGTCAGTTAAGAGGGCCACTTTTAATTTTTTTCTCCCTAATTTTTAATTTCTAATCTCTATGAATGGAACCAACTTGATGGAATGACTATAATGCCTTTATGTGTTAGGGGGAACAATCAACAACAATAGATTTTATTGTCTATAGGCAAAAGCCAAATATTGTATTTTGTCATAAATAGCTAACTGGTGAGTATACAAACCCTAAAGATGAACTACTTAGGAATAAACCTAATCAGATAAACAAAGGGCATGTAGAAGAATAATTCAAGAATCCAAAAAAGACCTACTTAAATGGAAGAATGTACCATGTTCATGGATAGCCAGGTTTAACATTGTGATAATGCCAATATTACCCAAAGCAATCTATAAATAATCTATAAATTAATGCAATTACCATCTAGATCCCAGCCCAACTCTCTAAAGAGATGGACAAACTAATCATCAGGAATGTGGAAAGGAACCCAAGAGAAGCAAGCACAAATAAAGTGGAATAATAAAGTAGGAGGCCTCTCACTTCCCAACCAGACACCTTCTAAACATCCAGAGCAGTCAAACCAGTTTGGTTGGTAGTGGTACAACCAGAGATCTGGAAACTAATGGGATACAACAGGTACCTCAAAAATAAGTCCATCCACCTACAGAAGACTGATGTTTAAAAAGCCCAAAATATTAAATACAGAAGCGATAATATTTTTAGCAAATGGTCCTGCCAAAAAAGGATTTCCATTTGCAGATGAATGAAACAAGACCTAAATCTCATTCCAGAAACATCCTTAAGATGGATAAATGTAGATCCAAGAGCTATGAAGATCATTAATTAAAAGATAGGACAAATCTAGGTGCAGTGATACACAGCCTGAAAAAAATGATCACACATAACAAAACACACGTAAAGCAGAAGACAAAATACATGACTGGGGCTCAATAAAAATATGATATGTGCATCAGAAGACTTCACAAAAAGATGAAAAGAAAACCCACGGATGAGGAAGAAAAAATTTTGCAGTGATATATCAGACAAGGGGCAAATTTTTAAAATTATAGAAACCTCAACACTTCAGTAGGAAAAAGATGAATAATCCACTCGAAAATGGGTAGAGAACATGATCAGTTAGATCCCTGGAAAAGACATACAGGCAGCCAAAAAACACATAAAGAAATATTGGTAATAGCTATTCATTTGAAAGATTCAAATAAAATCATGATGTAATATTACTACACCCTACCATTGATCATAAAGCACTAAAAAAGACTCAATGCTACAAATGCTGGATAGGGTACAGAGAGATTTGAAACTTTATATATTGTAAGTGGATCTGTAACATGGTACAACCCCTGTGGAAAGAAGAATGGCAAAGTTTGAAACAACTTAGAATAAAAATCCCATGTGATCCAACAATCCTGTTTAATATGTCCTTTAAGGAAATAATATATATAGTTTAAAGAATATAGAAAAGGCAGATATATGCACATCCAGGTTCATTACAGCACTATTCAAAATGACATGGTTGAATTTTGAGGATGCCATGTCGAGTGAAGTTGTTCCATCACAAAAATGCAAATATTGTATGAGATCACTGTTATAATCAAAACACAACATATTTTCATACCCAAAGTTAAAGGTGTTGCGAGTTACCAGGGGTGGAATGGGAAGGGAGACAAGGGAAAGGAATCGGCTGGAGGGTGGTTGTCGTGGTTAGGAGTCATCGAGCCCATTCGAAATCATAATGTCCTTGTGTACTACCGAACACACACTGCCATGTCATGGGCCACTCTTATAGTTGTGATGCTTGAGTCCAGTGCTGTAGTCACTGTGCTGATGCATCTCCTCAAGGATCTTTTTCTTTTTTTGATGCCCCTCTACTTTACCAAGCATAATATCCTTTTCCAGAAACTGGTCTTCCACGTCCAAAGCACTTCAGATCAAGCCTCACAATTCTCAATTGGAAAGAGCATTCTGGCTGTTCTTCTAAGACATGCTTGTTTTTTCTTATGGTACCTTCAATATTTCTTCACCTGCATCAAAATTCAAAAGTATCGATTCTTCTTTGGGCTTCCTTATTCAGTTATATATTTGAAAATATGCAGTATGAGGCAATTGAGAACACTTTGGTTTGGATCAGGCATGTCTAAGTCCTCAAAGTGACATTCTTGCTCTTCAATACTCTTTTTAAAAGAGATCTTCTGCAGCATATCATTCAATGCAATCATTGTTTGTTTTCTTGACTGCTGCTTCTGAGAGTATTGATTGGGTATCCAAGCCAAGATGAAATCCTTGACAACTACAAACTTCTTTTTGTTTATGATGTTATTGATTGACCCAGTTGTGAGGAATTTGTTTTTCTTCACATGGAATTTTAATCCATATTGAAGTCTGCTGTCCTTGATCTTTATCAGCCAGAGAGTCAAGTCTTCCTCAATTTCAGAAAGCACAGTTGTGTCATGTCCATGCTGCAGGCTGTTAATAAGCATGCCTCCAATCTTGAGCCCCCGTTCTTCTTCACATAGTCCAGTTTCTTTGAATGTCTTCAGAGACCCTTAGAACTTATTCCTTCAGTACCATTGAGTCTTGATCATATGCTATTTCTTGAATTGATGGAATGTTGAAAAATTATTTTTGATACAGTGACTTTAGGTAAAAAGGCAAAGTTACAATAATGAACATAATTAATTATGTCCAAGATACCAGGTAGCCAAAATCATGCAGTTCTGAAAAAAAATTCTATTGAAGTAAGAGAACAGTGAGAGCCACCTTTAACAACATCCCAGTAAAGCACTTACGAAATTCTTATTTCTAGTCTAGCTTGACAAGTTCCTTAATTCCCCTGACTCTTAAAATACACTTGAATTGAGTGAACGTGTTTTTCCTTAGATGGCTTAAGTGTGCAAGTCTTCACAAGGGATTCTCTTCAGTTTACCAATATGCTTTTGGAAGTCTCATATTACAGTTCTTCAAGGTCCTAGGAGCAGGGAGCATGTTAGCGTTTCCACGGCAATCGTCAACAACTTCATGGAAATCATGCCAGTGCTTGACAGTGGACTCTTTTCTAGAACCCACGGTGACCTCATGGCTGTAAATATGAAAGAAAGGGCCATCAATATAGACACTTGCTTTGAAAATATTTAACTTTTCTTTGTGATTCTATCACAGAGAACTGCCACTCTCTCTGTCATTTTTTTTCTTTCTTTCTTTTCTAAGAAGCAAATATTCAAGTTGTTAAAAATTCCATTTACTCTATCCTTCATTTTTCTTTCTTTCATTCCTTTTCTGCATGTATACAAAATGTTTCTTTAAATACTTTTTATTCTGGGAGGGAAGACAAAAAGAATGGCAAGTATGGGAGAAAAATAGGTGAAAAAAGAGGAAGAATAAGAAAGGCTTAAAACTCACTCATTCACTTTTCCACTGCCACTGAGTTGATTGTGATTACGTCTTTAGGTGGTGTAAATGGCACCTGTCTATCTGCTAATGGAAGCCCTTGTGACAAGAAGCCTGGTGATCTGCTTCCCAAAGAACAGCCAGGGAAAACTCCCATTTGGTGTGGTACACTTGGAAATGGCATTGCGTTGGAATCGATAAGGAAATCACTAGTTTTCAAGAAATACCTAAAACTATAATCCTGAGGTGACCACTTTTGGACATTCTGATTTTATTTAAATGTCACTGAATTGTTTGTTTGTTTAACGCTTGGTCGTGTAAGAATGTACACTTTTAATTCAGTTATTCATTGCTTTGGAATATATTTGATATATTGTATCAGAAATTTCAACTTCTTCCTCTTTTTTCATAAAATATGTCTCCCACTATGTTTTGTGAGTGGAATATAATATGCTTTTACCCGGTGCTATGCAAGTTCACTGAATTTTTGAAAGTGTTAATATATGGTCAGTCCCCAACACTTGACCTCCCAGAATAACTTCTATACTACTTTTTAAAATGCCCCACTTACTTGAATTAAACATTTGTGTGTGTATATAATCTCTTGCTTGTTTTCTGCCATGTTAGATGACTGTAAGTATATACAATCCCTTCCCCTAGTATTTTAATATAATGTTCCTAAAATCAGCAAGCACAAATTAATTTTGAAGCAAGATTTTAAACAATTTTATTTGAAGTCTTTGACTTTTGTCTGAAAATCCCTCACAAAACAAAACCACAAGGAAGGAAAACAATTTAAATTAATGCTTTCATATAACTATAGTATTCAAATTATTCAGGGGATAGTGACATATTTTTTAAATTGACATGAAAATATTGTATTTTATGGATTATGAGATTTATTTTGCATAGATGAACATATGCACAGATTTCCTATTACAGAAATTTTGTTGTATTTTTTTAAAAATTGGTAGATGTTATTTTGAACAAACAGGGTGAAATAAGATTAAAGCATTTGTAATGGAAATAAAAATACATTTCCAACAGGGGCTGTAAACATGCCTACGTAGGATTTTAGAGTAACTTATTGGTGAAGAAATAAAAGTCCATTATCCAAGACTTTTGACTAGAAAAAGAGTTCACCTAATCATATACTAGCCATTGGGGGAAAAAATGTCTGATTTGGAAGTAAAATTGATAGCCTGAAATATGATGATATAACTCTTAATATTCTTGATCCAGTATTTAATTTAAAGAGATAATTTAAAGGAGTTTACAGGATTATGGATACTTCAAAAATTGAAATCCAAATAGTTAAAATCATCACAAAGCAAAACATACTGCTGGAATAATAATCCATTAGTTGGTTAGCTGCCATATTCATTAACCTTTTTAGCACCCAAGAACTATAATTACACTACAAATTGAGAGTATGTTGTGGAAAACTAGCAACATTAGCTAGCTCCTGCTCACTTAACATAGCTTCCTACCGCAATTTTTAGATATTTCATATCTAGGGATATATAATCTTGCAGTGTACACACAATATATACCCACATTGCCTTTATTTTATGCCTAATATTGCCTATCAAAGCACTTTGCTAAATAGGAGACTATCTCTTTTTAATAATTATGTAAATAATTTAGAGACAGAAGCAGAAGCTAGGTCCCCTCCCCTACCCCCCTTCTCTGATGTTTACAGAAACTCTTACTTAACTATACATTCAAAATCTACATTTAATCATTAGATCTGGTTCCAGTGAAAGATGTAGGTTTGGTGATGACTATGTAGACAGACCCACTCACATGTAACCCTTTGACATTTCTTCTCTGAAACGGAGCAGAGAAGTGGCAGAGCATAACAAATCACCTTTTAGCATTTTGTAGGTGAAAGTGATGTTAACAGTTACAGAAAAATACTGTCGGTGGTATGGCATCAGAAGAAGTTTTAAGATAGAATGGAAATAATATTCCAGGAGGTTGCAATTTTTTAGACCTGATGTTAAAGTAAATAATACATTATTAACTGCAGTTAACTAATTTTTGAACACAGTAGAAAATTGTGGGCTTCCAAATTTAGAAAAAGATCCTACTAGTTCTGAATTATACTTTTCTCTTTAAAACCACAAGTTCAGAGTAGCTTTTTATGTCATTCAAATTATATCTGACATACTAACAAGCATTTATTTAAAAGGCAACTTTTAGCAACTTCATATAAATGATTTCTACTCAGTTCAAACAGAAACTAGTAGATTTAGTTCAAACTTTGGAAACACTAAATGTGAATTATTTATACAACTAGAAACTATGCTTCCAAAAATTAATAAATACCCCTAGAGTTATTATTATAAAGTTTTCATTGATCAGTATTAGTCTGATAATATGCATTATAAAGAACAAAGAACAAATGAAAGAGGTTTCTATGTAAGAATAGTACATATATCCATTTAGTCATCATTTATTGACATTTGTCATTTAGGACAATAGTCAAAATTGCCTCGCTTGTGCATTAGCATCGTACGACTGGCAGTGACTCTTGTGATGGTTAAGGTGATGTGTCCACCTGACTTGTCCATGGTCCTCATGTAATGATATAATTTGGCGGTTATGTAACAGTTGTTTATAGTTTTAAGCTTCTGAAATTGTTTCTTGTTGTTTTTTATTATGTTCTCCAGTAACAATTCACGCATATTTTTTCTGTCAGCTTTCTCAGCTACCAAAATGGAATAATGACCTTGGTTATTGTGTTGTCTCAGACTTACCATGGTTGTTATGTGGCTCTAGCTTATAGTGACACTACGCTCAACAGAACACAACGCTGCCTGGTCCTGCACCGTCCTCCTAATCATTGCTGTTCTTGAGCCTGTTGCTGCAGCCTGTGTGTCAACCCAACTCCTCAAGAGTCCTCCTCTGGTTGATGACTGCTCTGTGTTCTCAACCATGTGGTCTTTTTCCAGGGATGAACCTCTCCTGAGAAGAAGTTCCAAGTTCATGAAATGAAGTCTTAGGCCCCTTGCCTTTAAGGACCCTTCTGTCTGTACTTCTTTTTAGACAGAGTTGTTTATTCTGGCAGTCTGAGGTCCTTCCATTCGTCTTTTCCAGTATGATCATTCGAATGCACTCTTCATTATTTATTGCACGTCTTTTGGATTCCCAGGAGGTGAATGATACTATGGCTGGGGCAGGCATGCTTTGTTCTTCAAAGAGACGCCCTTGCTCTTCAACACTTGAGCTAGATGGTGTGCAGCAGGTTTGCCCCATGCAAAATGGTCTTTGAGGTCTTGAGTGCTGTTTTCATAAACATTGGTTGTGGATCCAAGCAAAACGAAACCCTTTATAATTCCAATCCTTTCTCTGTTTATCTTGTTGTGTCTATTGGTATTTTTGTGAGGATTTGCGTTACATTGAGCTGTGGTCCAAATAGAGCAAGAATACAATGAAGTGTCCTAGAATTCTTTCCCACCCCCTAATGCTGTCCATAGTGCTTTATGATTCACAGTCAGACACTTTTTGATAGTTAATGCAAAAGACAAAACTCCCTTCCATTTAGTCCCTGCCAACTCATAATTACCTTATAGAACAGGGTAGAATTGCTCCCTATGAATTTCCCAGACTGTAACCCTTTCCAGGAGTAGAAAGCCCCATCATTCTCCCCAGTAACAACTGGTGGTTTTGAACTTGATACTTTGCAGATAGCAGCCCGAAGTGTAACTACTCTGTTACCAGGGCTCCGTTCCATACTTAATAAAACACAAGAAAACACCTTTCTAATATTACCTGCATTCAGTCAAGGTCCTCTGACCTCAGCCATGATATATATCCCTTTTTTGAATTTGGTTTGAACTTCTGGCAGCTGTTTGTCAATGCATTGCTGTAAACATGTGATTGTATTTAATATTGAGATTGTGTTGGCTCATTTATTCCCACTCTTGAGTCATCTTTCTTTGGAATGGGCAGAAATCTGGGTCTTTTCTAGTCAGTTGTCTAGGTAGCATTATTCCCAAATCTTGGCATAAATAAGCGAGTCCTTCCATCAGCTTGTTGAAGCATGTCATTGGCAGTTCTTCAATTTCTGGAGCCTTGTTTTCATTAAGGCCTCATCCAGTGTGGCTTTGACTCCTTCCTTTGCCTGTTCTTGATTATAAGCTTCTGCTTGAAGTAGTCAAATGCAAACCTGCTCTTTGTGGCCAATCTCTCTCTCTAACCCTGCCACGATCTCGGGATGCTTTGAGCATTATTCGTGCCATGGATCCTTCAATGTGCCAACTCAAGACTAAACGTGTTTTCCCTTTATTTCAGCTTGAGATATGCTAAGTGTTCATTTTATTATCAAGGTCACATTTTCCAACTATGCTTCTATCTTCTTTGGACTTTTTGCATGCCAAACACCAATAATTATCAGCCAATCTTGAGTACATGTTTGATCCACTTCAGTCTGAAGAAGTCGGTAGAATTCTTCAGTTTCTTCATCACTCATTTTAGTAGTTGGCGCATACATTTGAATGATAGTTGTATTTACTTGAATTCCTCATAGGCAGAAAGCATTGCATTTCAACATAGATCTTGTATGCTTTTTTTAAAACAATAAATGCAACACCACCATCCCTCTGGGACTTGTCAGTCCAGGCATAGTAAGTCTCATGATTATTGAATTCAAAATAGCCTAAACCAAGTCATTTCAGCTCATGAATGCCTTGTAGAATGGTCTGTCCACTTTCCATTTAATTTTTTATGACTTCCAATCTTCCTAGAATATCGTTGTTATTAATTGGTTCTGATCCAGAAAGAGCCGGTGCACAACAGAATTCAACCCTCTTCCATTCTGCACCATCCTCCTAACTGTTAGGGTGGAGCGCCACTGTTAGTGCTGCAACCACTTTGTCAATCCATCACCTGGAAGGGCTTCTGCTTTTTCTGTTGTTTTCATTTTAGTGACTATTTTTGACCACTTTGGAGCCTAGGTATCATAGAAGTCCAAACTCATTGCCATCATGTCAATTCCAACTCAAGGTGACCCTACTGGACAGAGTAGAACTACCTCGAGCCCCGGCACCCCTGCGCCCTGTGGGCTTCCAAGATCTAAGTCTCAGGGAGAAAGCCTCCTCTGTCTCCTTAGGAGCTGCGGATAGTATATCCAGCTGGTCACCACTAAGTCACCAGGGCTTCTTTAGGTATTTTAAGCGTATGCAAATTCTCCTACTATGTGAATTGAGAGACGTGATTATAACTAAAAGTATATATTGGTTAGGAATATTTCATATGACCATTATCTTTTTTAATTAACCATTTATTACTGCCTCGCCACTTTCAGGTCAAAAACAAACCAGAGCTGGAGAAGAGAGTTTCTTATTCCTGATAGTACAGAATAAACCAATTATATATAAATATATTTTTCCTGTCTTCAACTGAAACTGATGTTTTTCATGAATAAGCGGTTAATTCAATTAAACTGTCCCTTTCAGTCTGGTTAGATAATAATGAATAGCAAATAATAAAAGGAAGGAAGAAGGAATAAATAGAGGGAAAAAGAGGGGAGGAATGAGAAAGAAAAATTAAACTAACTTGCGTTATCAATTAAAAATACTATTGAGTGAACTTAACTTCTATGAGTAATAATTATGAGTCGTGTTTTCTTATAAACTTATTTCATATCTGTTTATGCCATTTTTATCCCCACTTCATAGGTGTGAAAAGTAAAGAACAGAGAGGTAATTTTCCTGAGTGATAAGATGACTGGAGGGTAGACCTATGATTTATCCAGACTCTGTTTTATAATCATGATGTTATGCACCATTCTCCACTGCACCTACTATGATCTTTATTTTAATTTGAAATCAAGTGGAAATATTTGAATGATTATGGAAAGAAGACATAATTAATAGAATAATGAATCCATATACTTGTTCTTATATTTATATCATTGTTCTATTTATTGAATACTTGAGAGAAATTGGTGCAGTACTTTAGCCATTAATTTATGTGAAGAAATTATGAAGACAGCTACCTTACCAACTATCAAGAAGCTACCATATTTGTGCCCATTCAAAATAAGAGTGTGGAAATTAGCAAATAATTTAATTAATATTTCATGTAAGCAAATGTTGCAGATGATAACGAAAATATTTTCTAGTCATGCCTCAGCAGAGAAGTGCTAGAAATTTAAGCTCGATTCAGAAAAGGACATGGAACAAGGGATAATGTTGCTGATAGCAGCTGCACCTTGGATAGAAGTAGAGAAGGCCAGAAAGATGTTTACTTGTGTTTTGTCTCTGCAAAGACATATAGATGTGCAGATCATAAAATTAGGAATAGCACTTTAAATAACTGGAATTCCAGAATACTTAATCATGCTCAAGTGGAGCCTGAGCAGAGACCAGAAGGCAGCTCTTTGAACAGAGGACGATGATACTGAAAAATTTAGAACCAGGAAAGTGTATGATAGAATTGTAACTTTTTCCACATGTATTCCACATGTATGTAGACCAAATAATCCAAGAACCTGAATTGTATAAAGGATTGGACCAAGACTCGTTACCAACTTGCCATATGCAGATGAGAAACTATTTCTTGTTGGAAGGATTAAAGGCAATCACTGATGAATACCACAGATGATAGCATTCACTGGGATTTATACCTTCACGTAAAGAAAATAATCCTTAAAACTGGACCAAGAGATAACATCATGGGAACTGGAGAAATATCAGGGTTGTTAAGGATTTGATTTTATTCTGATCCACGAGTAATATTTATGGCAGCAACAGTCAAAATATCAAATAATGTATTAGACAGATCTCCTGCAAAGGACCTCTTTAAAGTATGAGAGAGCAGAGATGTCACTGTGAGGACTAAAGTGTGTCTGAGCCAACTCTCTGTCTTTTCAGTGGCCTCGTATGTACACGAAGCTGAACAATCAGTGAGGAAGACAGAGAAGGAGTGGAACATTTGAATTATGGCAAAAATAATGTACAAATCTGACTTGGAAGAAGTACAGTTAGAATGCTCCTTCTAAGTAGGGATGGGCAGACATGTTCTCAGGAATTTTGGACAGGTTATCAGAAGGAGCCAGTCCCTGAAGTGGGACACCATGCTTGGTAAAGAGTCCCTGGATAAAAGGAAAATCATCAACAAGATGGATTGACACAGTGACTGCAGCAAATGACTCAAGAATTGCAACAACCCTGAACATTGTGCAGGTCTCGGCAGTGTTGTGATCTATTGCTGTGAGTCCAAATCAGTGTGATAGCACCTAACAATATATGAGCATTAATTAGTAGCTTTAACGTGTTCAAAATTGTTTACTGAAACTGTTTCAGTCAAATGTGTACTGAGAGAAAAAAGAGACAATTTGCAAGAATCAAGCAGTTATTTTATTTCTATTAAAACTCTTCCATATGTGAGTGTCAAAAATGTACATTTTTTTCAATGAGAAAAAAGAGATTTCAAAGGGGATGGAAAGTTACAAAATAATACAATCACAAGTGTGTTAGACATGATTGTACTAATTAATATTTTAGGTTCATACTTGTCTTAAATTGTCTAGCAATTTTTGAAGGTTATGGAAACTTCATTTAGAACTCACTTTTCTGGAATAGGTTCTAGAATCTAATAAATAAGACCTGAGATTTGGGTTAATAAATAAAACCAGATTCCTTTAAATGAACTCCTTGAAATATGCTAAGCCCTTCGCTTTATTCCGGTACATGAGAGTGGGTGTAACACAAACACTCTTCTTGTTATTCCTTCTCATTCCTTCTTCATTTTCTTAAGTGGTGTTCGACTTAGAACCACTGTGGGGTTTTTTGGCTGTCATTTATAAAACACTTTATTGGGGGCTCATACAACTCTTATTAAAATCCATCCATCCATCCATTGTGTCAAACACATCTGTACATTTGTTGCCATCATCATTCTCAAAACATTCGCTTTCCACTTGAGCCCTTAGAAACAGTTCCTGATTTCCCCCTCCCTCCCTTAACTTCCCTCCCTCACAAACCCTTGACAATTTATAAATTATTATTATTTTCTCATGTCTTAACACTATCCAAAGTCTCCCTTTACCCACTTTTCTGTTGTTCATCTCCCAGGGAGGGGGGTATATGTAGATCATTGTGATAAGTTCCCCCTTTCTCCTCCCACCTTTCCCTTACCCTCCTGGTATTGCTACTATCATTATTGGTCCTGAGGGGTTTATCTGTTCAATATTCTCTGTGTTTCCAGTTCCTATCTGTACCGGTGTACATTCTCTGGTCTAGCCAGATTTGTAAGGTAGAATTGGGATCATGATAGTTTGGGAGTGGGGGAGCATTAAAGAACTAGAGGAAAGTTGTATGTTTCATTGGTATTATACTGCTCCCTGACTGGCTCATCTCCTCCCCGTGATCCTTCTGTAAAGGGATGTCCATTGCCTACAGATGGGCTTTGGGTGTCCACTCCGCACTCCCCCTCATTCACAATAAGACCACTATGTTGCAGCTTCATTCTATCTATCAATTGGAAAATTCAGCCTTGAATATTTCTTAGTATTATTCTCTGTCCTTTCCAATCTTTAAATATTCGCACTGTCCCATTTTTTGTGTTCTCTTTTACATTCCTGCTGAAGTGGTGTTATCTCGTAAATGATACAGTCTTTCTTGAAATACTAATAGTTACCTAAGACATCATTTAACAATTTAATTCAAAATCTTCATTATTCCTAATTGGAATGTTAACCTGAAAGGGAAGCTACTAGTTTTAATTTAAAATTACTTAAAAGGAGATTTAATTTAAAATTATAATTCTCATTTTTATCTCAACAAACAGAAGCACTGATACACATAGATTAAGGGAAATTTTGTTGCTGTTATTAGTGATTGTAAATGCTTGTTACTTACTCCTAATCAAAGTTGCCCTTTGATGAGTTATATACTTCAGTTTTATACTTCAGCTCCCAAAACAATGCGATTATCACACTTTCTATGAAATCACACTTACATTACTTTCTCAGTAAAATTTAGTCCCTTACAGATAGTTTTGAACTGGATACATAAATATACTATTGATTATTTTTGCCAAACACATTAATTTAAAAACATACAACATGTGTAGAATCAACGCTTTCAGAGGAAGAAGGGGAAAATGGAAATACATTGTGGTAGGCACCTAATCTGGCGTCAATTTAAGGATTCAGATTGTAGGCGTGGAGGCTGGGCTGTCAATCTGGAGATTGCCAATGAGACTTCTGTGTGGGCATTTCCCTGAGAATTCTGGGAAATCAATACTTCTTCCTTGGAGGCAGAAGACACACACTGTCTCTCTGCTAATCTCTGGGAGACATTGCAGAAGACAAGCCACATGGATGTAACCAGACCTCAGAATCTGGAGAAGCCACAGAGAGACACCTGCCAGTGCTGAGATATTTCCAATGACACTGGATCCAAAGACTTCCCACCCACTGGCCTGTGACCATCTGCATTCAGCATCATTGCATGTGTTTCGTGAGTCTGAAGAGGACTCTATAGATTTAGACTGGAAATATGGGCTAATATCCGACTTATGGACTTGATTTGAACTGGTCTGGGATGTTTTATCAATGTTCAGTTGCTCTTGTACATAAATCTCTTTCTTACACGCATATGTGTGTCCATGGATTTGCTTCTGTACTCTACCAAGATTGACACATACATAGATTGTTTAGAAACACCAAGGATAAAAAGTGCAGTAAAAAATGTAAGTATATGACAAATTATCAATATGTGATAGAAATATTTCCATAAATACTTAAGAAGAAACTGAAAATATTTTTTTGGAAAAAGAAATAGGCAATTCACAAAAGGAGTTAGATATTAGAAATAAGTGCTAGCAAAATCCAGTCTTCATCAAAATACATTGTTTTTCTATTGCTAACTCTTATGATTTCAAAGATGGCTACATCTCCTAATGTCTAAGCGCAGAGGACAAGTGTCCACTACAACCCCGAGGTTGCAAAGAACTTTGCAGTGTTTGAGTGAGGACTGATTGTGGCATTCTTTGTACTTTATAAAATGTCTTTCTGATATTACCCAGTTTAAATTAATCAACTTTCAAATAACCATCTTAAGTCATTAAATGTGTCTATAAATATGGTTTTAAGTATATGTTGTTATCACTGGCCAGAGTCAACTTGAGTGCCTTGAAACCTTCTGTATAAGTAGAGAAAACATTTCACGGTCAGGTGCATCTTTATGGCATTGGAACATGTGACTACATTGTTATGGTTGTATGTTTTTCAATCTCATTAGAGGAGCCCAGGCTGCTTAGACTGCTTGCCTCAAGGTCAGTGGGTCAAAGCTAGCAGCTGTTCCTAGGGGGAAAAGATCAGGTTTTCTACTACTGTAAAGTTATAGCCTCGAAAATCCACAGGGGCAGTTCTACCCCATTGGGATTTTTTTTTTTAACATTTTATTGAGGGCTCTTACAACTCTTGTAGTAATACATACATTAATTGTGTCAAGCACATTTCTACATATGTTGCCATCATTATTTTCTAAGCATTTATTTTCTATTGAGCCCTTGGTGTCAGCTCTTCTTTTTTCCCCCTGCCCTTTTCCCTCTTGGCCCCTTGATAAATTATAAAGTATTATTATTTTCATATGTTACACCGACCACTGTCTCCCTTGTCACACGGTTTCGGTTGTTCAGCGCCCTGTGGGAAAGGTGCAGTTATGTGTCGATTATCGCTGACGGCCCCCCCTCCTCGCCTCTTCTCACCACCTCCCCAGTTCCCTCCTGGGGTCTCTATTCCCGTTCCTGTTGCTGGGTTCAGTGCGTTCTGAGCACTCCTGTCTTTGTTTTTTAACATTTGATTAGGGGCTCATACAGCTGTTATCGCAATCCATACACACATCAATTGTGTAAAGCGCATTTGTACATCGTTTCTCAAAACATTTTCTCTCCACTTAAACCCCCGACATTAGGTCCTCATTTTCCCCTCCCTCCCCGCTCCCCCTCCCTCATGAGTCCTTGATAGTTTATAAATGGGTATTTTGTCATATCTTGCCCTGTCCGACGTCTCCCTTCACCCACTTTTTGGTTGTATGTCCCCCAGGGAGGAGGTCACACACAGTTCCATGTAATCGGTTCCCTCTTTCCTACCCATTCTCCCTTTACCCTCTGTTTTGCCACTCACACCACTGGTCCTATAGGGCTCATCCGTCCCGGATTCCCTGTATTTTCAGTTCCTATCTGTACCAGTGTACCTCCTCTGGTCTAGCCAGACTGAGCACTCCTGTCTTATCTGTACTTATGCACATGCTCAGGTCTAGCCCACAGGGAGAGGCAGTAATAGGGTCATGATAGTGGGGGTAAGGAAGCCTAAAGCAACCAGAGATGTATGGTGTGTTTCATCAGTGCTTTACTGCACCCTGATTGACTCATTCCTTCCCTGTGCTCCCTCTGCTCCAATCCCCCCTTGTTCTCAACAATATGTTTGTTTGTTTGTGGTCTTCTGATGCCTGTTACCCAGTCCTGGCCAAACCTCATGATCACACAAGCTGGTATACTTCTTCCATGTGGGCTTGTTGCTTCTCTTTTTTGATGGCTGCTTGCTTAACTTCAAGCCTTTAAGACCACAGATGTTATATCTGGTGATAGGCACCATCCACTTTCTTCACCACATTTGCTTATGCGCCCATTTTGTCTTCAGCGATTGTGCCAAGAGGGTGAGCATCACAGAATGCCAGGTTGTTAGAACAAAGTGTTTTTGCTTTGAGGGAGGACATAAGCAGAGGCCAGAAGTCCATCCACAACCTCAGTGTATTGCCATATAAATATATGTACATGGGTCAGTAGCTCTATTTTTATGAATTAATGTATTAATATATGTACACAGCTATGTTTATACCTCTCTCCATAGCTTTGCTTCCTAGATTGTTCCTCTGTTTCACCTTCCTCCTGCTCCCCCATCACACTCACCCTTAGTAATTCATGCTCCACCTCTTAGTAATTCCTCTCAGCTAGACTGCTGTTGCTCCAACACCCCCAGGAGCTCTACGTCCTCTTTGTTGCTGATTTTAACTCCCTAGTTTTTCCCCTGTCTATGGCATTGTTTGCTCATTGCTCTCTTCCCCCACCTCCTTCTCCCCCAAGTCCCTCTGGGACCCCTTGTCCCATTGCTTTCTCCTTGTTCTTGTTTCCCATGCCTGTCTTGTATAAGTATGCAACCCAACAATAACAGAGACCAAACAAGAAGGAAAAAAAAGATTGAAAAAAGAGAAGAAAATAGGGTCATTATTAATTAGTATCCACTCTATGGCAGTGGTTATATATTTTTTTTTCAAAAATTGTGTATAAATTATGTTTAGGAAACAACTTGGTTTTCTAGTTTAGATTAAAAAAATAACTCTTGAAAGAATGCAACGTTTATATCTACTATTGAATTAATTTTTGGCACTTGGTTTTACTATTTCTAACATTAAATGTAATATTACTATTTGTTTAACCGAATAAAAGAAGTTTTTTTGTAAACTTAAGAATTATACTAGCTTTAAGCTTGCATGTCTAAGTACTGAATTTTAAATTCAATTTTAGCATCATGAAAAGTAATTTATTTGCTATGAACCTCCATTACCCTTAGCCTTTGTGTATAAAAGGGCATATTTGCATTAAATCAGAAGAGTGAATCTCAATATTAACAGCTAATTGAATACTCATGATTAAAATTTTAATCTTGGAAAGTAATTAAATTTTCTCATGATATAATTTTTATTGATTTTTCTGCAGCCAATACAAGAAAATGTTTACAAAGTATTAAGTTAAAAAAAAAAGCAATGAAGAGCATCTTATGAATGCTTGTTATTTTCATATTTATTGGCCATGAGGAGCCTAAGAGATGCATATTTGCTTAATTACTCATTTTCCCCATAACTGGAAAACAATAAAACTGTGCCTTCAGCAACATCAAAAAGATATGGTTTGGTTATATTTTCTTGAATTCACAAATTAAACTGGTTGTTTTTCCATAAGGAGAACAGGAAGACAGCTAACTAAATCAAGGATAGGATAAGAGATGACTATAGCAATTGGAGGATTGGAAGGAAAAAAGAAATGTCAAAAAGTGCGGTGCAATTGAAGGAAGAAGACTTGAACTGATAATGTCTTGTTTTACATAAATACACATTTTAATAGAATATTTAAAAATTAAGATGGGAAAATGAAACCCAGTCTACTTCATAAATGCAGAATTGGTGTGTTTTGGGGGCAAAGGGAAAGGTAGTGAAGGAAGTTACTTTTATAGTGTCAATTCTCTATGCCTTTCGGAAGTTTGCTTTTTCTGGAATTTAAATATTGACATTGCAAATAGGGACACTCCAAATTTAAAATGTCTACAATGTGGCTAATTGTAAATCAATTAAAATAGCTTTGTTTCAAGATTGCTATTTATAAATAGAATACTTAACACCTGATTATATTTAATCAGTAATAAATACTCATTGCACAACTTTAAATCTTTCCTGCTGTACTATTAAACAGTCCTTAAATCCTTATTACAATTTGAATCTGAAAAATAATTGGTTAAATGCCTTTCTTAATGAATTAGTCTAGAATTTCCTGTAGTCGTCAAAATTCTAAGAGAAAATGAAGCTACATTGAAGCCAAATTTTACATTTTGCAAAAATAGAAATTAAACTTTCTGCAAATAATTTTTAATAGTGGCATCCAGTAAGGAATAATAAAAATACTTTTTTCCTTTTTATAGTGAACTAGGCAAAGGTCTACTTAGAAAATCAGTTGCCATTCAATAACTCATATGGGCTTTGAGTCGTTGACTCTGGTTGAAATCCCCACAGTGTAACGTCAACTGTGCGACTACCTCTCTTGGTTTCCTGTTTCTATTCCTCCTTTTCCTAAACCTTTTCTCCTGTTGAATATTGTTCATGAGTAAATGATGCCTTTTTGTGATCACACATCAAAGCGTTGATTATGCAGAGGAATTAGTACTTCCCTGTGTTATTGAGGACTCTACAAATCTCTCTCTCCCACCAGTCCGTCTGATATTTTTATGATTTTTTACTGTCGTTTCACATTTGACTCCCATGATATGCAGAACCCTTTACTGTGGATCCTTTCAGAGAGATCACCAGCAATAGACAGTCATCATCTAGTTAAGTTGCTCTGAGGATGGCAGAGATTGAGGTTCATGTAGTCCCTTAATCTTTTGAACTAATAATTTCCATATGTCTATAATTTTCTTAAGGCGGCATGGCGGCACTATAAGGTTTTCATGGGACTGCTAAACACAAGGTCAAATTCACCAGCTGTTTCAGGAGAGAACGATGAGGCTGTCTGTTCCTGTAAAAAAATAATAGCTTCAGAAACCCTATATAGAGTCATTAGGAGTCAGAATCCATTGTATAATTATGGCTTTGGGTTGTTATTATTATTATTTTGGATATATATATATAACACCAGATCTTTTTTGATGCTTCCCATATTGTTCAATATTTTGCCCATGACATATTCCATATTGAAACTTGAGGGTTAGATGTTTTCTTTACTTTTACTTCATTCCATTTAAGATATGCTAAGTGTGTTCTTCTTTTTGCTATTGTGTTTTCCAACTGTAGTTATCGACACATTTCACTATAATGTTTTACTTTGTCAAGCTTCCCAAATGTCTGTATTGCTCTTTTACTTTTACTTTATCAATTTTTTCTATTTTTCATTCAAGGATAGATGTAGAAATTGAGGGGATTTTCCAAACCAGAAGAACTCTCACAGAAATCCTTAAGGAAGTACTTCAGAAAGAGAACCAACCACGTCAAACAACAACCTGAGACACCAGAGATTGTGCCACGGAAACAATGGGACCAATCAGGAGCAGCAGCACAAAGACCATGGTACTATGAGACGGAGGTAAAGATGGTCTCCCAGATCCAGCAAAGCAATATATCTCTTTTTCCTCATTTCTCAGAGCAGACCACATGTTAGACCACAAAATAAACCTAAATAAAATTTAAAACATCAAAATACTACAAAATCTCTTTGATATCTACACTATAAAATTAGAATCCAATAATAGGAGGACCAGCGGAAATCATAGACATGGAAATGGGGATGATGATAATCTGATGAAAACGAAATACTGGGCTATAGAAGAAATAAAAATGCAGGAAAACATTCTTGAGGCAAAGGAAAATGAAACACAACATATAAAAACCTTTGAGACTGAAAAAAAGCTATGCTCAGAAGTCATTTTATAATAATAAATGCGCACATCAAAGAAAATACTTGAAGGTCCACACTCATGCAAACCCCTCATAAAGTAACTATGTGGTTTGCTTTACTCACAGAATTATTTTCTGTGCCTGTAAGGGGGATGGGGGAAGGAATGGTGGGGTGGGGGTGGGGGTACCTCTACAATATAGAAACTTTCTTGATAGTATGAAAAACCTAGTAGTTACATGGCTTTACCTTTGCTATCGACATAGCCTATAGATCTGCACATCTATAGGCAAGGGATTTGGAAGTGCAAGGGATTCAGCTCACTATGATTTCTCTCTTGCACTGTGTTCTTTTTATTTTTCACAGACCCAAGAAATGGTCATTTTAAAGAGCTGCATAACTAAAAGAAAATTGTGATAATTCTGAGATTAATGGCGACAGGACAATACAGCCAATTGAAGCAAATCCCTGATTACTATGCAAGATGTCTGGAAGTCTAACTTTATGTTGATGATAGCAGTGGATTAGCATGGGGTTTTTGGAAGGGTTAGCTTAATGATGAATATTTATATGCTTTGGACAGAGTAAGGTAACTTAGATTGATGGGGAACAAATTAAATACATGTCAAGTTCCTTACATGAAATATATAAAAAATATAATATATCATGATCAAGTGGAATTAATAACTAGTAAGCAAAAATTTCTCAACATTAGAAAAATGATCAATGTAATTATCTACATAAATAAAACACAGACAAAAGATCATATAATCATATCCATCAATGGATAAAAGACATTTGATAAAATCCAACATCCCTCCTTGATAAAAATATTTTGGAAAATGGAAATAGAAATGTGTGGTAGTCCAGGTTAAGTAGAGAAACAAATTGAGGGAGACATTCATGTGTGTATAAGAAAGAGCTTTACATAAAAGAACAATTGCATATTGAGAAACATCTCAGCCCAGTCCAGATCAAGTCCATAAATCTAATATTAGCCAATATGTCCAATACTTGTCCATAAATTCCTCTTTAAACTTACACAGCCATGTAATAATGCCGAATTCAGGAAGATCACAGGCAAGTGGGTGGAAAGTCGTGTAGATCAAATGACAATGGAAGGATCTCAGCGCTTGCATGGGTCTCCACGTGGCTCCTCCGGCTCTAGGGCTCTGGCTCCATTAGTGTGTCTCCATGTGGCTTGTCAATAGGAATGTCACACATGGAGTGTGTGTCCCAATGCCAGCAAGATTTATCTCCATAGTGCCTCTAAATGAGGTCACCAAGGTGCGACCTGATTGAAAGGCTAAACTCCATTCTTTCACAAATTGACAGAAGATTATATAACTGCATCAAAATGAAAATACCTCGTCAAATTAAGAATAGATGTGCTTTACTTTGGATTATGTCTTCTAATGCAGAAGTTTTAATTACCGGGAGGTGTTAGTTATTTTTTTTAAGGGGCTTTATTAGAGGATGTGACTTAAAACATCATCCATCATTTTCCTTGGAGTATGTGGTCAGCTAAAAGACAGGCCAGATAAATGTAGCACCCCTGCTCTACATTTTAGTTTTGTGAGTATCAACTAAGTTATTTAAATTTGATGAATATATATATGAAACCTTTACTTCATACAAAGAATATATAGTATATATTATATATATCCTTTACTTCATACTTTATACAAATATGATATTTGAATTATTTCTCAAGTAATTCTATCACCTTTATCAGGGATTCCATGCTATTTATTATAGTTGCTTGCACCATCATTTGCTGTTTTGTTATTTAATTTGATGTTGTCTGTTGTCTCTCAGACTTTTTGGATTTGTTGTATTTATTGAGTGATTATGTATTTGTTTGTTAAACACCCTTTATTTGTTTGCTTTCTTTTCTTTTTATATATCCAACCTGAAAGGGTGGGCTTGCTACTTTGAATGCTTAGATGCTAATTTGGTAGCAGTGAACCACTCCCAGTCTTCATGTATTTGGAGTAACTGGTAGAAATTGGGGCACCAGTATCTGCCCTATGCAGGAGTAGTGGGAAGCCATGGACCATGGTCTATCACTGATTCTATGGCACAGGATATTGTGATACCACTTGCCTAATACGTAGGATAGTAAACAGTAGTTGAGGTAGGTATGTCTAAGGAGAGAAATAACAATGCCCTTATCGTGTCCGGTGGGGCAGAATAACAAAAGAACCAAAGACAAGAGAAGTGGTGAAAATAATAAAAATAAGAGCATCAAAGGGATAAGTAAATCAGAAAGAAAGAAACAGGGTAGAAAAAAGAAAGGAAGAGAGAAAAAAAAAGAGCAAAAGAAACAAACAAAAATAAAGGAAAAACATGCAGAAAAGTGTTGGTGCGAGTTATTTTGGCACTATCCATGATGACTCATTTTTGTGTGGGGCAGGAGCTTGGTCCAATTTGCAGGTGTAGACACTAATGACAGCAGCCACTTGTAGGAGAATGGAGTGTTCTAAGAATTTGTCCTACCACTCACGCCATAGGACAAATACAGGTCTTGTCCTGTGGGGGAAATCTGTGTGGGAGATGATGTGGTAGTTACATAATCTGGTGTCGATTTGGGATTTGAGAGGATTAAGAGTGGAGGGGTGGAGCCTAGTTTGTCAATCGGGTCATAGTCTATGGGGCCTCTGTGTGGGCATGTCCTTCTCCTGAGGATTCTGGGATCTCCTGGGAGGCAGAAGACACCCTCTCTCTTGGCTCACTCTTTTGGAGACTCTCTACTGACAAGACTTAGTTCCTGTAAGACATCCCTGAGAAGAAGCCACATGGGCCTACCCTGATGCAGCCCTGGGTGCTGGAGACGCCATGTGGAGACCAGTGCTGAGATGCTTACAATGCCACTGGATTCACAAGACTTCCCGCCCACTGGCCTGTGATCTTTCTGCATTCAGAGTCTTTGCATGCATTTCATGAGTCTGAAGAGGACTTTATTCATTGGTATCAGACATATGGGCTAATATTAGACTTATGGACTTGATCTAGGCTGGGATGTTTTCTCAGTATTCAATTGCTCTTGTATATAAACCTTTTTTAATACATGCATGTGTGTCTATGAATTTGTTTCTCTAGTCTACCTGGACTCACTCAGACGACCAGTGCTCGAACATGGTCCAAGGTGGAACACATATGAGATTGTTGTAGCCACGGAGTTGATAGGGCATGGCCAAGCCTAGCCCTTCAACACTGGGAAGACAGGAGAGGGGCACAGGGAATTTAAAGTATTTCTCTAGTTCCACTTTTGAATGGGCATAGCTGACTCTCCAAGTCCTACCCAAACCCAATGGACAGGCCTTTGGTACACTCAGAGTTCAGAATACAGAGTTGAGCCACCATTTCACAGGTCTTAGCCTCCATGTGGGTCAACAACGCAATTGACTGTGGTTTGCAACTGCTGAGTGGTTCCAAGCCCTTCACTAGCCCCCTCCTCTCTCTGCTATAGCTCATCCCTCTAGAATTCTCACCCGTGTTCCTGCACTTTCCTATCCCGATCTAGCTTATATTATACTCACCTTACTTCATTCACGTTCTGTTCACATTATGGGTCTGTCCATCAGAGTGATGTGAAGTGACCTACTCTTTGCCCTTAAGTGACAACTTCTGCTTCCCCAAAATGACCAGATGCGGTGGGGCCCTTCTGGTGTCTGTCCTCCGTCCTTATGGTTTTCATTCTGTCCCACTTTCCCATTGGTGGAGGCAGAGTCCAATTCTTTGTGTTTCCATTGGATGTCCAGAGTTCCAGAATAATAATCTGATTGCGCTTCACTCAATGTTATTGGTATTAGCAGTTGAGAGATTGGGCAGCATGTATCATCATTAGGACACCATTTTGTCTCAACCTCCCTGCATCCAATAGAAAAAAAACTTTTTAAAAAAGGCTTGCTGGCTATGAAATAGGTGGAAAATAATATTAACTCTAGATAAGAGCAGACCATAGGAATATATTTAGCCTTGGTCTGTTATTTTTAAAAATCCTAAGGTAATAAAATAATTTTCAAAATGTCATGAAGATCATAAAACAGAGCAACAACTAATCTTATGTGATTTAAAATAATGAGATAAGTCCTAATATTTACTGATCATCCTCTCTGGCTGGCACTGTGTTAAAAGTCATACGTTTTTATCTTTAATCAGTCTGAAAAATCTAATAAAATATGCATATCTATGCACGAAAAAGTGAAGATATGTAACTTGTCTAGTCACAGTGCTTCAAAAAATACATATAGTTAGATTAAATTCAAGGATTTCTTCACTTCAAGTGTATCCCTTTACCATGATGGCTTTGAAATCAAAATGAATGCTGTTTACAAAAATGACTAAAATGTTTTTAATTTAACAATTACAATAAGCATACATTATTCTTGAATTAGTTGCTCCTAGTAAGAAACAAACACCTCTATTTAAATGACTTAGTCTAAGGGAGTAGATAATAAAAATAAAAGGTCAACATCTTCCCCAAACCAAAGAGGAGGAGCCAGGGAAAACTGAAGAAAGGAAATGGGGGATCCCGGGAGGAAACAGGAAGAGTGCTGACAGATTGCACGGGGGTAGACATAGATTGCAAGCAACTTCCTGGAAAGATTTGTGTATAAACTACTGATTGGAAAACTAATATTTTAGTGTAAATATCCACTTAAAGAATAATGAAATCTTTGCTTAAAAATAATATTTAAACCTTTAGATTGATATATGAGTTCCCCATATATAAAAAGTGGCATGTATCCAGAAAGTCAATTTAAAAAGAAAAAGCAAACTCAATGTCATAGCGTGAAATCTGACGAAGAGTGGTCTTATAGGGGAGAATGGAACTGCTCTGGGATTTTCCAAGACTGTAAATCTTTACAGGACTAGAGGCTTACTCTTCTCCCTTGCAGGGGATGATGGTTTTGAGTCCCATACACCAATTACCCATACCCCATTACACCAAGAGTGTTCCCTTTTCAGAGCCTTAACATAATGTTATTGTCTGAAAAAGTTAGCTTACTACTTTGGGGAAGTGAGGCCAATGCTCTAGATGAGTAAATGTATTGAGCAGTAATTGGATAAGAGTAGTAAGGCCCATAACTTTTAGCAGTTTAGAATTTAGCTGAAGTATCTATTTGAATTACTTACATTGATAGGTTGAATGAGTCATTTAGTCTTATAAATTTTTTAGTAATGTGTTTATAGAATCATTAAGAATCCAAAGGGGTCACTTAAGTGCTTCATATTTTACTAAATTTTATGAGAGGAATTACATTCTATAATGGTACTTGGGGTTTTAAAGAGTCATGAAATTATCAGTATCAGTCCCTTGAGGAGAATGTCAGTGATCTAGAGTAAATGAAATGCCACTTCACTGGACTGGTGCCCTGAACCCTCAATCAACAGTAAGGGAATCCGATCAGGGTATTTTCTGAAGAGAGTAACCCAAAGTTATGTTGTTACCACCAAAAAAATGCAACCAACCGAATAAAAAACCCAAATGTAGAAAACAAAACATTAAAATGGCTAGTGATGGCTGATCGATTTCATATGGCGAAAGTTGGTTAAAAAAACAAACCTTAAACTTATTGATGTTTGGCATTTATATTCTAATAAATAATAGTATTAACTGTTCTTTCTTGTCGATAGATAAATATAATATCACTGACAGCATAGTTTTTCAGAATAACTCTTGAAATGTTCTTCTTTGACAGGAATATGACACTATTCTTCAATCTGTCATTTCTAACATAATAGACCTTATGAAGAAGCTGTAATTTGTGCTTATGAAGAAGGCCACTTCTTCCCACTTCAGTGGTTCCTCATCTGGCCCTACATCAGACATTGGTCTACTTCCACTGCTATTTGTAAGGACTTTCTGGAATAAACATAACACACACACACGCACGCTTTCCAAGTAGTCTGTCTTACTTTGGAAGTTCTTCATAGTCTTTGTTAGTCTAGGAATTCTTCTGCAAACTATGTACTATCGGTGATCCTGCTTGAATCTGAAGGGGTACTGGCGTAGCTTCCAGCCTTACAACATAATACTAATAATACACCAACCATCACAACACAAAAACACAGAGAAGGCATAAAGGGGTTCTTGAATCAAGTAGCCATCAGAGATGGAAATATAGGGCCATCTTTCATAAATATTTACAATATAAATGTGACAGTCCAAATTTTCATTGTAAGATATGAGGTCAAGAAGAAACCAAGGGCAATTCTCAGGTGTTGATTTTTACAGGGTGATATGACTCGATGGGCTAAATAATGCTGAAAGAAACAAGTTTAAAGGATAAAATCAAATTTGAAGCACCACTATAATCTTTATTTTATTCAGTATGTGTCTGGGCTATATCTAGTTTGAAAATGTTAAATATTAATTGAAGTATCCAGTAAGAAATTCATTCATATATTCATATCTATTGATTTGCAGATATCGGGAGCAAGTTCAACAAGCTATCTGACTTTGAAAGTTAACAGGAGGAGAAGATAAGAGGACTACATAGCGTGCATAGAGGGAAGAGACCTCGCATAAAACATTAGAGAAATTCCAGCATTAAAGTTTTATAATAAGACACCCAGAAATGGTTATCAAGAGGACAAAACAAAATTAAGAGTATTGGGGCCATGTAAACCAAGTAAATAAAATGTTAATGAGAACAACATAGTAAGTAGAATTTAGAGAAATGACTAGTTTAAGGCATAACAATAAAATAGGCATTGTTTGGGCAAAAAGAGAATCTACTGAAATCTTCGAGCCATTCCTGCGCAAAGGCGGTGATGGAAGCAGAGGCTCCAGTTGGAAAGGTGAGTGAGGTATATGCATTTGGACAACGCATGTGGCCAGCATTCTGTCAAGAATAGGAGCTGTCAGAAGAACAATGAGATGAGACAACCCAAGAAATGCATAGTTTTGTGGAAGTACGTACTACCTAAAAGAAAAACTTATGCTGAAACCCTGTTGGCAATGAGCCAATAGGATAGAGGATTCCACACTGCCAGACAATGATGCAATTTGTCACAATTCAGTTCACCAGCATCACAAATCAATGTAGTCTGGGTGGCTTTCTAAGGGGCTATGTATAACTGAAGATTTGTAATCAGTCTGTGAACCATTGTAGGGCAGAAAGGGGGTGCTAATTATTCCATGAGAAGACGCAGAGGAGGAAGGTTGAAGAATGTTTAAAATTCCTACAATGTCCATCATCGCACCCAATGCCACGGCGTCGATTCGGACTCAGAGTGACCCTGGAAGGCAGGGGAGGACTTGCCCATGGGTTTACAAAGCTGTAACTTTTTAAGGAAATAGAGTCTCATTTTTCTCTCACGGAGTAACTAGTGACTTCCTATTGCTGACTCTGGCTAGCAGCCCACCTTGTCACGTCCGTGCAACCAGGACTCCTCCAAAATGTCGATCACAGGCACTGACAGGAAAAACTGGGAAGAGACCGAATGGTAACACAATTTCAGTTTGCAGATAAACCAGGTTCAGATGTGTCAGAGAATGACAGATGGCTGGTGGGAATCCTGGAAACTTATTTTTAACAGAAAGAATAGCCATCTAAAGAAAAAAATGAGTCCGATGGAAAAGGTCAACATCAAACCCAAGGCCATCCAGTAGAATCCGAGTTACTCTAGTAGGGTCAGGGGTGGGGGACTAGATCTGCATGGAAGCTACGTCTTTCCCCTAGCTGCAGAGCAGCAGGTGGACTTGATCGCCCAACTGTGTAGTTAGCAACGCTTACCTGACTCTACCACCAGGGCTCTTTGCCAAATGACACATGTCTTAAAAGTACTTCTCTTTGTTGTTGTTGTTGTCTGTCACTCCTCAAAGGCTCCACGAGTTCTTTGCAGTCAGATGATGCCGTCACTACAGTTTTATTTCTACCACATTGACAGACAGTTCTGGGTCAGACTGTGTTATCACTCACTGTAACAAGCTGGACCATCTGAAGGGGGACTTGGCATCAGGATTGGAGGAAGTCTTATTAACAACCTGCAATGTGCAGATGGCACAGCCTTGCATGCTAAAAGGGGGAGAACTTGAAGCACTTGCTGATGAAGATCTGGACTGCAGCCTTCACTGTGGATTGAATCTCTCTCTCTCTCTCTCTCTCTCTCTCTCTCTCTCTCTCTCTCTCCTCTGTCTCTCTCTCTCCTCTGTCTCTCTCTCTCTCTCTCTAATATATATATATATATATTCCACAAAATCCTCACAATTGGGCCAATAAACAACATGATAAACAAAGGAAAGATAGAAGTTATCAAGGATTTCGTTTTGTTTGTATCCACAATCAGTACTCAAGGAAGCAGCAGTTAAGAAATCACATGATGCATTGCAATTGGCAAATGTCCTACCCACGACCTATTTTAAGTGTTGAAAAGCAAGGGTGTCACATTGAGGACTTAGGTTTGCCTGAACCAAGCACTGGTATTTCCAATAATTTCATATGCATGTGAAAGCTGGACAATGCATGAGGATACTCTTAGAAGAACGAATGCATTTAAATGATAGTGCTGGTGAATAGTATTCAAAGTACCAGGGGTGCTACAAGAGCATCAGAATGTCCCTTACAAGCGAGGATGGCAAAACTTCCTCTCAGATACGGTGGACAGGTTATCAGGAGCGACCGTTCCCTGGAAAAGGACACAATGCCTGCTAAAGCAGAGGGTCGGTGAAAGAGGAAGACCCGCGATGAGATAGATTGACGTCGGGGACTCAATGGCACAGGCACTGTGAAGAAAGCCCAGGTGGTGTGGATCTCTGTGGTCGGTGGGCTTGCTATCAATCAGCACTGACTCCATGGCACCTATCAACAACAGAGAAAAGAGGTAACTCATGACTATCTCCACTAGGTGAAACCAGTTCTCAAGGTGGATGGATGGGGAGGCGAACGCTGGAATTCTGGATACAGCTTAGTTTATAATAGTCTCCTGTGCAGCATTCATGAATCATAAAGTTTACATCAAGGAAGATATACATCATACGTATCTCCTTCCTTCACAATTTCTCTTTGAATACATAAAATGATGGACTAAAAACACATGAGTGCAAATATCCCAACTTTTGTATTTCCCAAAGAGTAATTAGTACATAAAATGAAGAGCAGAGTATTTCCTCCATTGTACAATATCACAAAAAGCTTCAGCAGCAACCAGCTAAGTGAGGCACCAGCTAAATCCATATGAAAGAAGCACACCAGCCTGGGTGATCCAAAGATTGTAAATAATATAATCCAAATCAGATAGAGGGAAGGTTATCAGTTTAAATAGTGAGCACCTGGTTTGCAGAAGGCAGTGGATAGCAGGGAAGCCAAAATCAATTTGCAGGATTCACACAAAGATTAAGCCTCCGGTGATTTCGCTCTGACCATAGTCTAGGGATGTAAATAGCTTTATTTTCAGAAAGAGAGAGTATTGTAGAGACAATGATAGTAATTATAACCAGATTAAAATGTAGCATCTTATATGACCCCCTTTTTGACCCATTTAATAGTTCTATCAGTTTAATAACAATTTTTTCGAAGTGAAAGGGAAATACATATGGATTCAGGTGAATCCCCTCCGAACATAGAGCAGGCACGTGAACAGCCATGCTATCACACAGACTCCATTGGCAAGTGGCTTATGGCAGATGTATTACTTCATCTAAAAATCGAACACCTTATCGTTTATCTCCCTTTTGATGCACTTTAATATTTAATATTATTAAAATCAATATCATTAATATTCATCAATAAATTTAAAGTGGTATAGAAATATAAATATAAATATTTAATTTTAAAGCATTTTATGTTTTCTGTTCAACTGGAGTTTTTCTCTGTTTTATTTTTTGTAGCTGTTTTGACTGTTTACTTCTTGTTTCTGTCTGGTTTTCAGTATGTAAAATCCAGCATGGGTGAATCCATAGAGACAGTAATTGAATTAGTGATTCACTGAGGATATGGTGGGGGTGAGGGGATCGGGAGCTAATAGCAACGAGTACAAGAAAGAAGAAATGTTTTCTGAAATTTATTGTGGTGCTGATTGGATAAGTCTTCTTGATATTATTGAACTATTGAAATTTATATTTGAATGTGCCCCAATAAAATTGTGTATCAAAAAAAGCTTTGGCATCTCAAGCCTCCTAATTGTGGCAAATATTCATCAGATCGATACACACCAAGTTAGTACACAACGATGTGATTTATATTTATTAATGGGCATATTATACATATGCACATTGAGTCCTCATGGTTCAATGTCTAAGTAGTTACTGATATGCAGTTTTGTTGTTCAAACCCACCAACACATCACAGAGAAAGATCTGGTATCTCTTTACCATAAATAATAAACCCTGTGGGATAGTTCTACCCGATCATCTAGGATTACTATGTGTTGGAATCCACTCAGTGGCACACAATAACACATATAAGACAGGCTTGGAATTTCCATGAGCTTTATGGAGGAAAGACACTATAGGAGACTATAAAGGCCTCATTTGAGGGTAAATGTAAGTGCCCTGTCCTTGGAACTGATACTAGTCTAAACATTACCTGTTTTACAGAATAGATGGAAGATGAAGAAATAAAAATTTACAAAGGTAATATCCTGAAAGATCAGGAAATTCCAATGGGTGGAAGTGGGATAACAGTAATTTGGGGTAAGAATTAGACATAGGGAGAGAGCGAAGAGAATAATATAGTTTAGTAAGTATACCATGGAAATGCTGGTAACAAAAATTAAAGAGGATAAATATGAGAAAAATGGGAAGGGTAAACGGAAAGAAATATTTGTTAGGAGCACATTGTCCAGGGCTAATTCTAATAAGTTTTAAAATTAGGTATATGAATTTTGTACCTAACCCCACAATTATAACACATTTGAGATATAATGTATTGCTATTATACTGAATTAAGGATAAATAATTCAGTGTTACTATTCCAAATAAATATAAAAACAGGAATTAAATAAATCCCAGGCATGTACTTCCTGTAAATTATGACATTGGGATTTGAATCTGCCTTTTTCTGACACCTGAGATGACTTCTTCAGCATTCTGATGTGCTTATTCTCTGGATCCAAGTAAGAAAACATTCAACTATTATTTTTCAATATAATTATTTTTCTTTTCTCTCATTTGCTCTTTCTACCTCTACTTTCCTTTCCTACTTGACAATCAAATTAAGAATTGAAGATTAAGAACATATAATCTGAGGACTAAAGGGAATTTCTTGAAATCTGATCATCAGAAAACTGATGTTTGCAGAATAGTTAATATTTAGAATATCTGCAAATCAACTCTGTCATAGTGGACACTGAACTGCAATCAATTCAATAGCACACAGTAGTAGTAGCAACATACAATACATGCAACTCAACAGCCATGGGTTTATATCATGTTTGAAGCCTCTCTCTAGAAAATATCACATTATAATATTATACAAATTGTGTGAGTGATATATATCTTGGGATAGAGGTTTTATGATTCCCTGGCTTCACTTAGTCTAGCCAACTAACCACATCCACTACTATTTTCTCTTTAAGCTCCTTCATGTAAATAACACACTGAGTCGATTTCCTATAGCTTTATATAGAGGCTATGCTTATTATTACCTTTAATTGCTTCACTCTGTGGCTTAAAATTGAAATTACTTCTGTAATTACTTTCTCCTGAAATTTCAATGGTGTAAATTTCAGCAACTAAATGTGAATGACTTCTAAATGAAGACATTTGGTTAGTGCTGTACGTTGGTTTATGCAAGCAGGTAAAAATATTTTATTTATCTTTGGGAAGTTTGAACATTTCAAATAGCCCTGTCATTTCCTTTTATTCATTTATGTATGATTTGAGAAATTAATCCTAACAAAGTCGTTAGAGGAGGTGAGAATGTTTGATTCTGTGTGGTGTGTTGTGACCATAGCAATTTGATTGGTTTTAATAATTGATATAAAGTTTCAAATGAAGTGTTTAGCTGTGTTTGCAGATAGTGTCTTGAGCCATAAATAGCTGACACTTGGAATCTTCTTTTCTTTTAAGTGAAACTAGATCATGAACCTGCACGTTTTCACTGAAATGAAGCACATGACTCATGGGCTCCTCAAGGTCATTTCAACTAAAAAAAGGAAAAAGGCAGGAGAACATTTCAGCTCAACACAAGTGACAAACAGGAACTTTGCATGTTGCCTGACCAAGGCCAACAAATGCAATGATTACTCTCCTTAGAATTTAGTTCACTTCAAAAGACTACACTGCTGCCTCTGTACTGCTTATTTCTCCCACTCATACAGACAGGCTGTGTCTATTGTCAACTTCAGATCATAAATATGAAATTAAGAATCTAATTAATTCTAGTACCAATTACCAAATGCTGACCTGGAAACATCGTCAAAAAGTAAACATTTTATTCATAAATTCAATCTCTTTATCTTTTGCGTGTTGTTATTTTTGTCGTTAGATGAAGGTGAGTTGATTTCGATCCACTGGTTTTTCTTTTTTTTTTTT